>NW_024098507.1:0-42905 GCF_016545835.1 Crotalus tigris | reverse complement strand
GGTGACTTTGGGCCAATCACCAGGAGATGGTGAGTTCTAGTCCCACCTTAGCCATGAAATCCAGCTGGATGACCTTGGGCCAATCACCAGGAGTCGGTGAGTTCTAGTCCAGTCTTAGACGTGAAATCCAGCTGGGTGACTTTGGGCCAATCACCAGGAGACGGTGAGTTCTAGTCCAGTCTTAGACATGAAATCCAGCTGGGTGACTTTGGGCCAATCACCAGGAGTCGGTGAGTTCTAGTCCAGTCTTAGACATGAAATCCAGCTGGGTGACTTTGGGCCAATCACCAGGAGAAGGTGAGTTCTAGTCCCACCTTAGCCATGAAATCCAGCTGGGTGACTTTGGGCCAATCACCAGGAGTCGGTGAGTTCTAGTCCAGTCTTAGACATGAAATCCAGCTGACTTTGGGCCAATCACCAGGAGACGGTGAGTTCTAGTCCCACCTTAGACATGAAATCCAGCTGAGTGACTTTGGGCCAATCACCAGGTGACGGTGAGTTTCTGTCTAGTCTAGACATGAATCCAATCTGGGTGACTTTGTGGGCCAATCACACAGGTGACGGTGAGTTCTAGTCCTAGTCTTATACATGAAATCCAGCTGGTGACTTTGGCCAATCACCAGGAGTCGTGAAGTTCGAGTCCAGTCCTAGACTGGAAATCCAGCTGGGTGACTTTGGCCAATCACCAGGAGATGGTGAGTTTCTAGTCCCACACCTTAGCATGAATCCAGCCTGGATGCACTTGTGCCAATCACCATGATTCGGTGACTTTCTGTCCCGTCTAGACGTGAAATCCCGCTGGGTGTACTTTGGGCGAATCCACCAGGAGGACGGTGAGGTTCTAGTCCAGTCTTAGACATGAAATCCAGCTGGGTGACTTTGGGCCAATCACCAGGAGATGGTGAGTTCTAGTCCCACCTTAGCCATGAAATCCAGCTGGGTGTCTTTGGGCCAATCACCAGGAGTCGGTGAGTTCTAGTCCAGTCTTAGACATGAAATCCAGTTGGGTGACTTTGGGCCAATCACCAGGAGATGGTGAGTTCTAGTCCCACCTTAGACATGAAATCCAGCTGAGTGACTTTGGGCCAATCACCAGGAGACGGTGAGTTCTAGTCCAGTCTTAGACATGAAATCCAGCTGGGTGACTTTGGGCCAATCACCAGGAGTCGGTGAGTTCTAGTCCAGTCTTAGACATGAAATCCAGCTGGGTGACTTTGGGCCAATTACCAGGAGTCGGTGAGTTCTAGTCCAGTCTTAGACATGAAATCCAGTTGAGTGACTTTGGGACAATCACCAGGAGACGGTGAGTTCTAGTCCCACCTTAGACATGAAATCCAGCTGAATGACTTTGGGCCAATCACCAGGAGACGCTGAGTTCTAGTCCAGTCTTAGACGTGAAATCCAGCTGGGTGACTTTGGGCCAATCACCAGGAGTCGGTGAGTTCTAGTCCTGCCTTAGACATGAAATCCAGCTGGGTGACTTTGGGCCAATCACCAGGAGACGGTGAGTTCTAGTCCAGTCTTAGACATGAAATCCAGCTGGGTGACTTTGGGCCAATCACCAGGAGTCGGTGAGTTCTAGTCCAGTCTTAGACATGAAATCCAGCTCGGTGACTTTGGGCCAATCACCAGGAGATGGTGAGTTCTAGTTAGTCAGTCTAGACATGAAATCCTAGACTGGGTGACTTGGGCCAATCACCAGGAGTCGGTGAGTTCTAGTCCAGTCTTAGACATGAAATCAAGCTGGGTGACTTTGGGCCAATCACCAGGATACGGTGAGTTCTAGTCCAGTCTTAGACATGAAATCCAGCTGGGTGACTTTGGGCCAATCACCAGGAGACGGTGAGTTCTAGTCCAGTCTTAGACATGAAATCCAGTTGAGTGACTTTGGGCCAATCACCAGGAGACGGTGAGTTCTAGTCCCACCTTAGACATGAAATCCAGCTGAGTGACCTTGGGCCAATCACCAGTTGACGGTGAGTTCTAGTCCAGTCTTAGACATGAAATCCAGCTGGGTGACTTTGGGCCAATCACCAGGAGTCGGTGAGTTCTAGTCCAGTCTTAGACATGAAATCCAGCTGGGTGACTTTGGGCCAATCACCAGGAGACGGTGAGTTCTAGTCCAGACTTAGACATGAAATCCAGCTGGGTGACTTTGGGCCAATCACCAGGAGTCGGTGAGTTCTAGTCCAGTCTTAGACATGAAATCCAGCTGGGTGACTTTGGGCCAATTACCAGGAGTTGGTGAGTTCTAGTCCAGTCTTAGACATGAAATCCAGCTGGGTGACTTTGGGCCAATCACCAGGTGACAGTGAGTTCTAGTCCAGTCTTAGACATGAAATCCAGCTGGGTGACTTTGGGCCAATCACCAGGAGTCGGTGAGTTCTAGTCCAGTCTTAGACATGAAATCAAGCTGGGTGACTTTGGGCCAATCACCAGGATACGGTGAGTTCTAGTCCAGTCTTAGACATGAAATCCAGCTGGGTGACTTTGGGCCAATCACCAGGAGACGGTGAGTTCTAGTCCAGTCTTAGACATGAAATCCAGTTGAGTGACTTTGGGCCAATCACCAGGAGACGGTGAGTTCTAGTCCAGTCTTAGACATGAAATCCAGCTGGGTGACTTTGGGCCAATCACCAGGAGACGGTGAGTTCTAGTCCCACCTTAGCCATGAAATCCAGCTGGATGACCTTGGGCCAATCACCAGGAGACGGTGAGTTCTAGTCCAGTCTTAGACATGAAATCCAGCTGGGTGACTTTGGGCCAATCACCAGGAGGCGGTGAGTTCTAGTCCCACCTTAGCCATGAAATCCAGCTGGATGACCTTGGGCCAATCACCAGGAGTCGGTGAGTTCTAGTCCCACCTTAGACATGAAATCCAGCTGGGTGACTTTGGGCCAATCACCAGGAGACGGTGAGTTCTAGTCCAGTCTTAGACATGAAATCCAGCTGGTTGACTTTGGGCCAATCACCAGGAGTCGGTGAGTTCTAGTCCAGTCTTAGACATGAAATCCAGCTGGGTGACTTTGGGCCAATCACCAGGAGACGGTGAGTTCTAGTCCCACCTTAGCCATGAAATCCAGCTGGATGACCTTGGGCCAATCACCAGGAGACGGTGAGTTTTAGTCCAGTCTTAGACATGAAATCTAGCTGGGTGACTTTGGGCCAATCACCAGGAGACATTGAGTTCTAGTCCAGTCTTAGACATGAAATCCAGCTGCGTGACTTTGGGCCAATCACCAGGAGTCGGTGAGTTCTAGTCCTGCCTTAGACATGAAATCCAGCTGGGTGACTTTGGGCCAATCACCAGAGTCGGTGAATGTTCTAGTCCAGTCTAGACGATGAAATCCCCCGCTGCGTGACTTTGGGGACAATCACCAGGAGTCGGTGAGTTCTAGTCCTGACTTATACATGGAAATCCAGCTGGTGACTTTGGGCCAATCACCAGGAGACGGTGAGTTCTAGTCCCGTCTTAGACATGAAATTCCAGCTGGGTGACTTTGGGCCGATTCACCAGGGATCGGTGAGTTTCTATTCCAGTCGTAGACATAAATCCAGCTGGGTGACTTTTGGGCCAGATCACCGGAGATGGTGAGTTCTAGTCCCACCTTAGCCATGAAATCCAGCTGGGTGACTTTGGGCCAATCACCAGGAGTCGGTGAGTTCTAGTCCAGTCTTAGACATGAAATCCAGCTGAGTGACTTTGGGCCAATCACCAGGAGACGGTGAGTTCTAGTCCCACCTTAGACATGAAATCCAGCTGAGTGACTTTGGGCCAATCACCAGGTGACGGTGAGTTCTAGTCTAGTCTTAGACATGAAATCCAGCTGGGTGACTTTGGGCCAATCACCAGGTGACGGTGAGTTCTAGTCCAGTCTTAGACATGAAATCCAGCTGGGTGACTTTGGGCCAATCACCAGGAGTCGGTGAGTTCTAGTCCAGTCTTAGACATGAAATCCAGCTGGGTGACTTTGGGCCAATCACCAGAAGATGGTGAGTTCTAGTCCCACCTTAGCCATGAAATCCAGCTGGATGACCTTGGGCCAATCACCAGGAGTCGGTGAGTTCTAGTCCAGTCTTGAACGTGAATCCAGCTGGGTGACTTTGGGCCAATCACCAAGGAGACGGTGATGTGTCTGTCCAATCTTAGACATGAAATCCAGCTCGTGACTTTGGCCAATCACCAGGAGACCGTGAGTTCTAGTCCCACTTAGCTATGACTCCAGCTAGGTGACTTTTGGGCCATCACCAGGATTGTGCGTTCTAAGTCCAGTCGTAGACAAATCCAGCTTGGTTACTTTGGGCCAATCACCAGGAGTCGGTGAGTTCCCTAGTCCAGTCTTGACATGAAATCCAGCTGGGTGACTTTGGGCCAATCACCAGGAGTTGGTGAGTTCTAGTCCAGTCTTAGACATGAAATCCAGCTGGGTGACTTTGGGCCAATCACCAGGAGTCGGTGAGTTCTAGTCCAGTCTTAGACATGAAATCCAGCTGGGTGACTTTGGGCCAATCACCAGGACATGGTGAGTTCTAGTCCAGTCTTAGACATGAAATCCAGCTGGGTGACTTTGGGCCAATCACCAGGAGACGGTGAGTTCTAGTCCAGTCTTAGACATGAAATCCAGCTGGGTGACTTTGGGCCAATTACCAAGAGTTGGTGAGTTCTAGTCCAGTCTTAGACATGAAATCCAGCTGGGTGACTTTGGGCCAATCACCAGGTGACAGTGAGTTCTTGTCCAGTCTTAGACATGAAATCCAGCTGGGTGACTTTGGGCCAATCACCAGGAGTCGGTGAGTTCTAGTCCAGTCTTAGACATGAAATCAAGCTGGGTGACTTTGGGCCAATCACCAGGATACGGTGAGTTCTAGTCCAGTCTTAGACATGAAATCCAGCTGGCTGACTTTGGGCCAATCACCAGGAGACGGTGAGTTCTAGTCCAGTCTTAGACATGAAATCCAGCTGGGTGACTTTGGGCCAATCACCAGGAGACAATGAGTTCTAGTCCAGTCTTAGACGTGAAATCCAGCTGGGTGACTTTGGGCCAATCACCAGGAGTCGGTGAGTTCTAGTCCAGTCTTAGACATGAAATCCAGCTGCGTGACTTTGGGCCAATCACCAGGAGTCGGTGAGTTCTAGTCCAGTCTTAGACATGAAATCCAGCTGGGTGACTTTGGGCCAATCACAGAGTCGGTGGAGTTCTATGTCCAGTCTTAGACATAAATCCAGCTGCGTGACTTTGTGCCAATCACCAGAGTCGGTGAGTTCTAGTCCTGCCTAAGACATAAATCCAGCTGGTTGACTTTGGGCCAATCATCCAGAGATACGGTTTGAGTTCTAGTCCAGTCTTAGAATGAAATCCAGCTGGGTGACTTTGGGCTCAATCACCCGAGTCGGTGAGTTTCGTAGTCCATCTTAGACATGAAATCAGCTGGGTGGGACTTTGGCCAATCACCAGGAGATGGTGATTTCTAGTCCCACCCCACCTTTAAGGCCATGAAATCCAGCTGGGTGACTTTGGGCCAATCACCAGGAGTCGGTGAGTTCTAGTCCAGTCTTAGACATGAAATCCAGTTGAGTGACTTTGGGCCAATCACCAGGAGACGGTGAGTTCTAGTCCCACCTTAGACATGAAATCCAGCTGAGTGACCTTGGGCCAATCACCAGTTGACGGTGAGTTCTAGTCCAGTCTTAGACATGAAATCCAGCTGGGTGACTTTGGGCCAATCACCAGGAGTCGGTGAGTTCTAGTCCAGTCTTAGACATGAAATCCAGCTGGGTGACTTTGGGCCAATTACCAGGAGTCGGTGAGTTCTAGTCCAGTCTTAGACATGAAATCCAGTTGAGTGACTTTGGGACAATCACCAGGAGACGGTGAGTTCTAGTCCCACCTTAGACATGAAATCCAGCTGAGTGACCTTGGGCCAATCACCAGGAGATGGTGAGTTCTAGTCCCACCTTAGCCAGGAAATCCAGCTGGGTGACTTTGGGCCAATCACCAGGAGTCGGTGAGTTCTAGTCCAGTCTTAGACATGAAATCCAGCTGAGTGACTTTGGGCCAATCACCAGGAGACGGTGAGTTCTAGTCCCACCTTAGACATGAAATCCAGCTGAGTGACTTTGGGCCAATCACCAGGTGACGGTGAGTTCTAGTCCAGTCTTAGACATGAAATCCAGCTGGGTGACTTTTGGGCCATCACGCATGAGTCTGTATTTCCCTAGTCCCAGTCTTAGACATGAATCCATCTGGTGAACTTTTGAGCAATTACCAGGAGTCGGTGAGTTCAGTCCGTCTTAGCATGAATCCCGTTGAGTGGACTTTGGGCCAATCACCAGGAGACGGTGAGTTCTAGTCCAGTCTTAGACATGAAATCCAGCTGGATGACCTTGGGCCAATCACCAGGAGTCGGTGAGTTCTAGTCCAGTCTTAGACATGAAATCCAGTTGGGTGACTTTGGGCCAATCACCAGGAGACGGTGAGTTCTAGTCCAGTCTTAGACATGAAATCCAGCTGGGTGACTTTGGGCCAATCACCAGGAGTCGGTGACTTCTAGTCCCACCTTAGCCATGAAATCCAGCTGGATGACCTTGGGCCAATCACCAGGAGTCGGTGAGTTCTAGTCCAGTCTTAGACATGAAATCCAGCTGGGTGACTTTGGGCCAATCACCAGGAGTCGGTGAGTTCTAGTCCAGTCTTAGACATGAAATCCAGCTGGGTGACTTTGGGCCAATTACCAGGAGTCGGTGAGTTCTAGTCCAGTCTTAGACATGAAATCCAGTTGAGTGACTTTGGGACAATCACCAGGAGACGGTGAGTTCTAGTCCCACCTTAGACATGAAATCCAGCTGAATGACTTTGGGCCAATCACCAGGAGACAATGAGTTCTAGTCCAGTCTTAGACGTGAAATCCAGCTGGGTGACTTTGGGCCAATCACCAGGAGTCGGTGAGTTCTAGTCCAGTCTTAGACATGAAATCCAGCTGCGTGACTTTGGGCCAATCACCAGGAGTCGGTGAGTTCTAGTCCAGTCTTAGACATGAAATCCAGCTGGGTGACTTTGGGCCAATCACCAGGAGACGGTGAGTTCTAGTCCAGTCTTAGACATGAAATCCAGCTGGGTGACTTTGGGCCAATCACCAGGAGACAATGAGTTCTAGTCCAGTCTTAGACGTGAAATCCAGCTGGGTGACTTTGGGCCAATCACCAGGAGACGGTGAGTTCTAGTCCAGTCTTAGACATGAAATCCACCTGGGTGACTTTGGGCCAATCACCAGGAGACGGTGAGTTCTAGTCCCACCTTAGACATGAAATCCAGCTGAGTGACTTTGGGCCAATCACCAGGTGACGGTGAGTTCTAGTCCAGTCTTAGACATGAAATCCAGCTGGGTGACTTTGGGCCAATCACCAGGAGTCGGTGAGTTCTAGTCCAGTCTTAGACATGAAATCCAGCTGGGTGACTTTGGGCCAATTACCAGGAGTCGGTGAGTTCTAGTCCAGTCTTAGACATGAAATCCAGTTGAGTGACTTTGGGACAATCACCAGGAGACGGTGAGTTCTAGTCCCACCTTAGACATGAAATCCAGCTGAGTGACCTTGGGCCAATCACCAGGTGACGGTGAGTTCTAGTCCAGTCTTAGACATGAAATCCAGCTGGGTGACTTTGGGCCAATCACCAGGAGTCGGTGAGTTCTAGTCCCACCTTAGCCATGAAATCCAGCTGGATAACCTTGGGCCAATCACCAGGAGTCGGTGAGTTCTAGTCCAGTCTTAGACGTGAAATCCAGCTGGGTGACTTTGGGCCAATCACCAGGAGACGGTGAGTTCTAGTCCAATCTTAGACATGAAATCCAGCTGCGTGACTTTGGGCCAATCACCAGGAGACGGTGAGTTCTAGTCCCACCTTAGACATGAAATCCAGCTAGGTGACTTTGGGCCAATCACCAGGAGTTGGTGAGTTCTAGTCCAGTCTTAGACATGAAATCCAGCTGGGTGACTTTGGGCCAATCACCAGGAGTCGGTGAGTTCTAGTCCAGTCTTAGACATGAAATCCACCTGGGTGACTTTGGGCCAATCACCAGGAAACGGTGAGTTCTAGTCCAGTCTTAGACATATGAATCCCAGCCTTGGGTGACTTTGGGCTCACCAGGCGACGGTGAGTTCTAGTCCAGTCTAGACATGAATCCAGCTGGTGACTTTGGCCATCCCGGATTGTGATTCTAGTCAGTCTTAGACATGAAATCCAGTTGAGTGACTTTGGGACAATCACCAGGAGACGGTGAGTTCTAGTCCCACCTTAGACATGAAATCCAGCTGAGTGACCTTGGGCCAATCACCAGGAGATGGTGAGTTCTAGTCCCACCTTAGCCAGGAAATCCAGCTGGGTGACTTTGGGCCAATCACCAGGAGTCGGTGAGTTCTAGTCCAGTCTTAGACATGAAATCCAGCTGAGTGACTTTGGGCCAATCACCAGGAGACGGTGAGTTCTAGTCCCACCTTAGACATGAAATCCACCTGAGTGACTTTGGGCCAATCACCAGGTGACGGTGAGTTCTAGTCCAGTCTTAGACATGAAATCCAGCTGGGTGACTTTGGGCCAATCACCAGGAGTCGGTGAGTTCTAGTCCAGTCTTAGACATGAAATCCAGCTGGGTGACTTTGGGCCAATCACCAGGAGAAGGTGAGTTCTAGTCCCACCTTAGCCATGAAATCCAGCTGGGTGACTTTGGGCCAATCACCAGGAGTCGGTGAGTTCTAGTCCAGTCTTAGACATGAAATCCAGCTGCGTGACTTTGGGCCAATCACCAGGAGACGGTGAGTTCTAGTCCCACCTTAGACATGAAATCCAGCTGAGTGACTTTGGGCCAATCACCAGGTGACGGTGAGTTCTAGTCCAGTCTTAGACATGAAATCCACCTGGGTGACTTTGGGCCAATCACCAGGAGACGGTGAGTTCTAGTCCCACCTTAGCCATGAAATCCAGCTGGGTGACTTTGGGCCAATCACCAGGAGTTGGTGAGTTCTAGTCCAGTCTTAGACATGAAATCCAGCTGGGTGACTTTGGGCCAATCACCAGGAGACAGTGAGTTCTAGTCCAGTCTTAGACATGAAATCCACCTGGGTGACTTTGGGCCAATCACCAGGAGACGGTGAGTTCTAGTCCCACCTTAGACATGAAATCCAGCTGAGTGACTTTGGGCCAATCACCAGGTGACGGTGAGTTCTAGTCCAGTCTTAGACATGAAATCCAGCTGGCTGACTTTGGGCCAATCACCAGGAGACAGTGAGTTCTAGTCCAGTCTTAGACATGAAATCCAGCTGCGTGACTTTGGGCCAATCACCAGGAGACGGTGAGTTCTAGTCCAGTCTTAGACATGAAATCCAGCTGGGTGATTTTGGGCCAATCACCAGGAGTTGGTGAGTTCTAGTCCAGTCTTAGACATGAAATCCAGCTGGGTGACTTTGGGCCAATCACCAGGTGACGGTGCGTTCTAGTCCAGTCTTAGACATGAAATCCACCTGGGTGACTTTGGGCCAATCACCAGGAAACGGTGAGTTCTAGTCCAGTCTTAGACATGAAATCCAGATGGGTGACTTGCCAATCACCAGGATCGGTGAGTTCTAGTCCTGCCTTAGACATGAATCCAGCTGGGTGACTTTGGGGCAATCACCAGGAGACGGTGAGTTCTAGTCCAGTCTTAGACATGAAATCCAGCTGGGTGACTTTGGGCCAATCACCAGGAGACGGTGAGTTCTAGTCCAGTCTTAGACATGAAATCAAGCTGGGTGACTTTGGGCCAATCACCAGGATACGGTGAGTTCTAGTCCAGTCTTAGACATGAAATCCAGCTGGGTGACTTTGGGCCAATCACCAGGAGACGGTGAGTTCTAGTCCAGTCTTAGACATGAAATCACCTGGGGAATTTGAGGCCAATCACCAGGGAAACGGTGAGTTCTAGTCCAGCTAGACATGAAAATCCAACTGGGTGACTTTGGGCCAATCAACAGGAGACGGTGAGTCTAGTCCCACCTTAGCCATGAAATCCAGCTGGGTGGACTTGGGCCAATCACCCAGGAGTTGGTGGGTTCTAGTCAGGTATTAGACATGAAATCCAGCTGGGTGATTTTGGGCCAATCACCAGGAGTTGAGTAGTCTAGTCCAGTCTTTAGAATGAAATCCAGCTGGGGACTTTGGGCCAATCACCAGGTGACGGTGCGTTCTAGTCCAGTCTTAGACATGAAATCCAGCTGGGTGACTTTGGGCCAATCACCAGGAGACGGTGAGTTCTAGTCCAGTCTTAGACATGAAATCCAGCTGGGTGACTTTGGGCCAATCACCAGGAGACAGTGAGTTCTAGTCCAGTCTTAGACATGAAATCCAGCTGCGTGACTTTGGGCCAATCACCAGGAGTCGGTGAGTTCTAGTCCTGCCTTAGACATGAAATCCAGCTGGGTGACTTTGGGCCAATCACCAGGAGACGGTGAGTTCTAGTCCAGTCTTAGACATGAAATCCAGCTGGGTGACTTTGGGCCAATCACCAGGAGTGGTGAGTTCTAGTCCAGTCTTAGACATGAAATCCAGCTGGGTGACTTTGGGCCAATCACCAGGAGACGGTGAGTTCTAGTCCCACCTTAGCCATGAAATCCAGCTGGGTGACTTTGGGCCAATCACCAGGAGACGGTGAGTTCTAGTCCAGTCTTAGACATGAAATCCAGCTGAGTGACTTTGGGCCAATCACCAGGTGACGGTGAGTTCTAGTCCAGTCTTAGACATGAAATCCAGCTGGGTGACTTTGGGCCAATCACCAGGAGATGGTGAGTTCTAGTCCCACCTTAGCCATGAAATCCAGCTGGATGACCTTGGGCCAATCACCAGGAGTCGGTGAGTTCTAGTCCAGTCTTAGACATGAAATCCAGCTGGGTGACTTTGGGCCAATCACCAGGAGACGGTGAGTTCTAGTCCAGTCTTAGACATGAAATCCAGCTGGGTGACTTTGGGCCAATCACCAGGAGACAGTGAGTTCTAGTCCAGTCTTAGACATAAAATCCAGCTGCGTGACTTTGGGCCAATCACCAGGAGTCGGTGAGTTCTAGTCCTGCCTTAGACATGAAATCCAGCTGGGTGACTTTGGGCCAATCACCAGGAGACGGTGAGTTCTAGTCCCATCTTAGACATGAAATCCAGCTGGGTGACTTTGGGCCAATCACCAGGAGACGGTGAGTTCTAGTCCCATCTTAGACATGAAATCCAGCTGCGTGACTTTGGGCCATTTACCAGGTGACGGTGAGTTCTAGTCCAGTCTTAGACATGAAATCCAACTGGGTGACTTTGGACCAATCACCAGGAGAAGGTGAGTTCTTGTCCCACTTTATGAATGAAAGCCAGCTGGGTGAATTTGGGCCAGTCCCTCTATCTCCGCCCAACCCACTCCACAGGATTGTTGTAGGGAAACAGGAGGAAGAAGGAGAATTAGATATGTTCACTGCCTTGAATTGTTTAAAAAAATAATAATAAAGGCTGGATATAAATAAATAAATAAATTTTAAAATTAGAATTATAATCCGGTGGGCTCGTCACAATTTGTGCACATTGTGTTTTCTTTCTTCTGAGTAATAATACCCCCACAGTCTTCTTCTTCTTCCTCCTCCTTCTCCTCCTCCTCCTCCTCCTCTCCACAAACCCCTCCCCTTTCTGGCACTGATGACGTTACCTAGTTGGGTCCTGAAACGTCTGCAAGAAAGCCACCAAGCTCAGAGAGCACCCAGGACTTCATCCCTCATCTATAAACCCTCTCTTCTGTTGATCTTAAGGTCTGGATGGATGGTTCTCAACGGGATTAGATTCCAGCTCACAAGGATGACGGATGCCACATTCTTGTTCCGTTTTTTGTTCCAACGCCCCTGCTTTGATCTGGGTTTCCTTCTCCAAGTTCTGCTTTGTGTAGAAGACCTGAGGCAAGAGTAGAAGTCCTTCTGCTAGCAGAGAAGGCCGTTGATGGTCCTCAGACTCCCAACCCAGTGTTCAGTAGAGTTCACTTCCTTCCAACCCACACAGCACAACTGCCTTAGCCCGGCAATTCGCAATTTGGCACCCGTGTTGTGAAAGGCTCTCCCAATGTAAACACTCCTGCTAATGAGGGTTAATAAACTGTTGAAAGATGTTGCCTGCTAGGTCGTCTACTCGTGGAGGACATCTGCTTCTTTTAAGAAATGGAAAGATCGTGGCCAAAGAGGGTCACAGAGAAGCTCTGGATGGAGAGATGGAGGGACGTGTGTGTGTGTGTGTGTGTGTGTGTGTGTGTGTGTGTGTGTGTATATGTGTCAGAAAGTTGTGTGTGTTTTGAGGGTGAGAGAAAGCAGTTAGTTTTTAAAGATCAGAAGGAAAAAGATGGAGGCTCTTTTTCATTTCATTTTATATTTTATATTTTATATTATTTTATATTTTATTTTATTTTTTATGTTATTTTATTTTATTTTATATTTTTTATTTCATTATTATTTTTATTATCATTTGATTATTTTATTAATTTTAGCATTTTAGTTTTTTTATTTTATCGTTTTTTCTTACTGCCCTATTGTTTTATTTTTTTACTATGTTTCACTGCTTGAAAGTCCCCCATTTTATTTCATTATTATTTTTATTATCATTTGATTATTTTATTAATTTTAGCATTTTAGTTTTTTTATTTTATTGTTTTTTCTTACTGCCCTATTGTTTTATTTTTTTACTATGTTTCACTGCTTGTAAGTCCCCCATTTTATTTCATTATTATTTTTATTATCATTTGATTATTTTATTAATTTTAGCATTTTAGTTTTTTTATTTTATTGTTTTTTCTTACTGCCCTATTGTTTTATTTTTACTATGTTTCACTGCTTGTAAGTCCCCCATTTTATTTCATTATTATTTTTATTATCATTTGATTATTTTATTAATTTTAGCATTTTAGTTTTTTTGTTTTATTGTTTTTTTCTTACTGCCCTATTGTTTTATTTTTTTACTATGTTTCACTGCTTGTAAGTCCCCCATTTTATTTCATTATTATTTTTATTATCATTTGATTATTTTATTAATTTTAGCATTTTAGTTTTTTTATTTTATTGTTTTTTCTTACTGCCCTATTGTTTTATTTTTTTACTATGCTTCACCACTTGTAAGTCCCCCAAATTTCCCAAACAAAACAAAACACATATTTTATTTAATAATTTTATAATTTTATCTTAGCATTTCATTTTAGTTAATTTTAACATTTTGTTTTAGTTAATTTTAGCATTTTATTTTATTTTAAACTACCGTTTTATCTTAGTATTTTATTTCATTTTTACATTATCATTCTATTTTAGCATTTTACTTTAGCTAACTTTAACGTTTTATTTTAGCCTTTCGTTTTATTTTTATGTTTTAGCATTTTAGTTTTTTATTTATTTTATTTCAACATTTTTATTTTACTATATTGTTTTTACTGTATCATTTTTTTAAAATTTAATTTTATCATTTTAATCATTTGGCTGGGGGATTCTGGGGGTTGAAGTCCACAAGTTGGCAAGGTGGAGAAACACTGTTCTAATGGGTTAATTAATATCATTTCAGACTAGATAGAAGAACTACCCAATAGATCAGTGGTTCTCAATCTTTCTAATGCCGCGACTCCATAATACAGTTCCCCATGTTGTGGTGACCCCCAACCACTTATGCATCACCGGGTGCCAGGGGCATGGCCAAAGAAAAGGGGGGGGAAATGGCGGACAGCCTTGTTTGGCGACCCCTGTGAAATGGTCGTTCAACCCCAAATGGGGTCCCGACCCACAGGTTGAGAACCACTGCAATAGATGTTCCAGATGAGAGAGACTTGTCCACCTTTGCTGATCCATATCTGTAGGAAACTCTGCTGAGAGGTGTCCTCACCTCCTCCTTGATGCCATGTCTCTTGACTAAGAAGATCCATTTTCAGCCCTTGGGGCTTTCCCCACCTCTCAGATTCCAGACAGGAAGAAGATAAGATATATTTCTCTATAGAAGACAATATTTGTAACTTAGGATTAAATTATGGAGTTGTTGATGCTCTCTGAACTTGGTTGATAGCTCTAAATATGGAGCCAAATCTAGCTTCCGGACCTTTTGATCCCACCCCATAATTTTGACTGGTGACCTGAACCTTCTCTAGAGACAAGTCACCCCTTCTGACAATCTGGAATTGGTCAAGAAAGCTGGAACGATTCTATTTGGCTGTGGTGAACCTCATTAAACAGTCCTTTCTGGCAGATCTCCTGTTCTACAAGATCCAGGACCAACAAAAATTGGATGTGAAAATATTCCCCAACCCTAGGAAGGATATTCCTTTCCAAACCACCACAAGGTTGTCTTTGGGACAGTAGCTTGCGTGGCCAAGGTCTCCTTCAAGAATCAGAACTCAGAAGCCAAGGTTCTTCAAAGTTCTGCTCAGCTTTCCAAGCTAAACATGGTGGGACCAAGCCAACATGAAGATGGGAAGCTTCCAAGCAAGAATTAGTTGGATGAAGAGACTCATCCTTTTGGATCGACTAACCATCATGGTTATTATTTATTTAGTGTGTGATGAGACCATGGTGGTGGTCTATCGTGATGGTGTTCATTCATTGTTATGAGATGGAGTAATATTATTGAATGAGCCCGTTTGCTCTTGACATAAAGTCTGCGGTGGATTTATGAATCTTCTCCTTAATTTCATCACTCTGAGATTCTTGGACTGTCTTCATAAAGTCTTGGCAGTTCTCGGAAAGGTCATGAGGTTCCTCACTGAGACTCCACAGAAGCTAAACATCTTCAACAACAGGCTGAAGACCAACATTTGGTGCCTGTTTCAGAACAAAAAGCAGTGTGAGGGTGTCTTCTTTGGGACAGTCCCTCAAGTACTGAATAGAATAGAACTGGAAGGGACCTTGGAGGTCTTCTAGTCCAGCCCCCTGCTCAAGCAGGGGAACCTATATACCATCTCAGATAAGTGTCCAGTCTCTTCTTAAAAACCTCCAGTGATGGAGCGCCCATGATTTCTGGAGGCAACTTCTGTTCCACTGGTTAATTGTCCTCACTGTCAGGAAGTTTCTCCTTAATTCCAGGTTGCTTCTCTCTTTTTGGTCAGTTTCCAACCAGTTTCTTGTCCTGCCCTCTGGTGCTTTTTTAGAATAGTTTGATGTCCTCTTCTTTGTGGCAGCCCCTCAGATACTGGAATGCTGCTATCATGTCTCCTCTATTTCTTCTTTTCTTTAGAGTCACTAGCCAAACCCAAGTCCTACAGCCATTTTTTGTATGTTTTAATCTCCAGGCCTTGGATCATCACTATCTTATCAACCTTGCAGGACAAGAAGCAACCGATGGAAACTAATCAAGGAGAGAACGAACCTAGAATTAAGAAGGAATTTCTCATCAGTAAGAACAATTAATCAGTGGAACAACTTGCCACCAGAAGTTGTGAATGTTCCAACTCTGGAAGCTTTTAAGAAGAGACTGGACAGCCATTTGTCTGAAATGCTATAGGGTTTCCTGTCTGAGCAGGGGGTTCGACTAGATGACCTCCGAGGTTCCTTCCAACTCTGTTATTGTTGTTGTTATTATTATTATCATCATCATCATCATCATCATTATGTCAGCCCTAAACCTTCTCTTCATTGATGTACCTAGTTCCTTCAATTGTTCATCAACATATTTTTTGATATTGTAGGGACCACAATTAGCAACAGCAACTTAGACTTAGTGACATCATCAATCTACTAAAAACGCATCTTGCCATATCTCTGAGGTCCTTCTGTTGGAAGATTAAACTTTGATAGTAGAAGAAACATGGAATTACAGAAGGGTTCCTATTTTATTTTGTTGTGCCGGTGAACTTCTTAACAATATTTATTCTGGTAGGAAAACCTCAGTTGTATGTGTCCTGTTTTAGTATGTTACTCAGAATATCTGGAACAATTTTGGGTAGGATCCAGGAAGTTCGTATGCAGGAGGTCCTTGATTTATAACAATTCGTTTAATGACCATTTGAAATTACAACTGCACTGAAAAAAGTGACTTATGATCGTTTTTCATGCTTATGACCAGCGTCACGTGGTCAGAATTCAGACGCTTGGCAACTGGTTCGTATTTATGACGGCTGCAGTGTCCCAGGGTCACGTGATCCCCTTTTGTGACCTTCTGATAGTGGGGAAGCCAGATTCACTTAACAACCATGTTGCTAACTTAACAACTGCAGTGATTCGCTTAACAAAAGTAGCAAGAAAGGTTGTCAGGCAGGCCAAACTCACTTAAGAACTGTCTCGTTAAGCCACAGAAATTATGGGCTCAACTGTGGTCCTATGTTGAGGACTACATGAATTGGAGATTTGTTTCCTAGCTGTACTTCCTGTTCTGAGCCGTCCTCCTCCTCTCCACGAACCCCACTCCCTTCTAGCCCTAATGATGTTCCCTAGTTGGGTCATGAAACGTCTGCAAGAAAACAATCACACTCAGAGAGCACCAAGAATTCCACAGTCGTTGTCGTCGTTGTCCTCCTCCTCCTCCTCCTAATTCTTCTTCTTCTTCTTCTTCTTCTTCTTCTTCTTCTTCTTCTTCTTCTTCTTCTTCTTCTTCTTCTTCTTCTTCTTCACCTCCTCCTCCTCCTCTTCTTCTTCTTCTCCTTCTCCTCCTCCTCTTCTTCTCCTCCTCCTCCTCTTCTTCTTCTTCTTTTTCCTCTTCTCCTCCTCCTCCTCCTTCTTCTCCTCCTCCTCTTCTTCTTCTCCTCCTCCTCCTCCTCCTCTTCTTCCCCTTTCCTCCTCCTCCTCCTCCTCTTCTTTTTCTCCTCCTCTCCTTCTTCTTCTTCTTCTTCTTCTTCTTCTTCTTCTTCTTCTTCTTCTTCTTCTTCTTCTTCTTCTTCTCTTCTTCTTCTTCTTCTTTTTCTTCTTCTCCTCCTCCTCTTCTTCTTCTTCTCTTCCTTCTCCTCCTCTTCTTCTTCTCCTTCTCCTCCTCCTCCTCCTCCTCTTCTTCTTCTCCTTCTCCTCTTCCTCTTCTTCTTCTCCTCCTCCTCCTCTTCCTTCTTTTCCTCCTCCTCTTCTTCTCCTCCTCCTCCTCCTCTCCTCCTCCTCCTCCTCCTCCTCCCTTCTAGCACTGAGATGTTCCCTAGTTGGGTCATGAAATGTCTGCAAGGGAACCACCCAGCTCAGAGAACCCCCAAGGACCCCACCCAGTCCTCCTTCTCTTCCTCCTCCCCCCATTTATCTTTCCTCCGGCCCTTGATCAGAAGCCGAGAGGTCCTCCCCCGTGTTGACCCTCCTACCTCCAAACTAGGCAACCGACCCTCTGGCTAGGAGGAGACGGGGACGTAACCGCGGAGGAGACCCAGTGCCTGTCACGGCACCCTCCAAGTTCATCCGAGGCTTCGGATGAACTTGGAGGGTGGAATTCCTTCGTCTCAGCATCGGGCGCCCTTATCTCCCCACGTCCCACCACCTCCCCCCCCCCGCAGCCGTGGGGTCAAATGGATCTTCCTTCCCGTCACATGCGCGATTAATTTTTCTTCCCCTCCTGGGGCAGACGGCATCAGCTTTTGCCAAACACCGCCGGGGTCCTGGCCCAGCAGAGAGCAGACATAACACAGGAGTCAGTTGCACCCCCTGCTTGCTTCCAACAGCCCTCCCCCCAATAATCCTGGCATCAGAGAGCGAGAGATGGGAGAGAGAAAGAGACAGGAGAAAGAGAGAGAGACAGGCGAGAGAGAGAGAGAGAGAGAGAGAGAGAGAGAGAGAGAGAGAGGAGGAAGAGAGAGATGGGAGAGAGAAAGAGACAGGAGAGAGAGAGAGAGAGAGATGGGAGAGAGAAAGAGACAGGAGAGAGAGAGACAGAGAGATAGAGAGACGGAGAGAAAGAGACAGGAGAGAGAGAGAAAAAAAGAGAGAAAGAGGAGAGAGAGAAAGAGACAGGAGACAGAAAGGGATGGGAGCGAGAGAAAGAGACAGAAAAAGAGAGAGACACACACAGGAGAGAGAGAAAGAGACTGAGAGAGAGAGAAAGAAAGAGGAGAGAGAAAAAAGAGACAGAGAAAGAGAGATAGAGGAGACAGAGAAAGGGATGGGAGAGAGAGAGAGACACATACACACACACAGGAGAGAGAGATAGAAGAGAGAAAAAAAGAGATGGGAGAGAAAGAGAGACAGGAGAGAGAGAGAAACACAAACACAAACACACATAGGAGATAGAGAGACAGAGAGAGAGATGGAATGCACCTAACAATTTAAGCAAGAACGGTTATAAAACGGGACAAAACTCACTTAACAACTGGGTCGCTTTGCAACAGCAATTTTGCGCTCAGTTTTGGTCGTAAGTGGAGGATTAGATGTAGCTGATAATTTTAACTGCAAATGAAAATTTAAATTTGACTGCAAAGAGGGGAGACTTTGGGCAGCTTAAGGGGTGGGCTTGAATCAGGCCCCTTAGAAAAGGGAGGGGGCAAGCCCCCTCCCCACCCCCCAGGGGCCCCTAGTCTGGGATTTTTCAGCTTGTAAAACAACATTGCAATCACATCCTGGAATTTTGGAAGGTGATGATAGGGTAGGACCGAACGGGGAGCAGTAGATGTCAAAAGCATCATTTCAGCCCAAGCTGTCTGCCAAGAATTGTGGAATTTTATTATGGGGGGGGCGGGGGGGGAATGTGGAAGGAGGGGTGTAAAACATATGGTTTGCGTGCCGAAGCATGTAGGTTTAATTGGCGAACAAAACCGGAAGAGCAGCGAAAGATTTTGGTTGAATTCTGCCATGCAAACTCTTACAGGTAGTCCTGGAATTGCAACAGTTCATTTAGTGACCATTCGAAGTTACGACGGCACTGTAAAAAAAAGAGAGAGAAAGAGACCTTTTTTCACACTTACGACTGTTGCGGTATCCCTAGGGTCTCGTCATAAATTCAGTCTTGGCAACTGACTTGTATTTGTGACTCGTATTCAGGATGTTGCAATGGTTGTAAATACAGGTAGTCCTCAGACTTACGACCACAAATTTGAGCCCCAAATTTTTATTGCTGAGCGAGACATTTGTTAAGTCTCATTTTTGCCCCATTTTTGCGACCTTTCTTGCCATAGTTATTAAGTGAATCGCTACAGTTGCACTAGATGACCTCCAAGGTCCCTTCCCACTTTATTGTTATTATTGTTATTAATTCTTAAATGAGTCGAACCGTTGTTAACTGAATCCATCTTCCCCCTTGACTTTGCTTGTCAGATGGTCGCAAAAGGGGACCGTGTGACCGTCATAAATATGAGTCAGCTGCCAGCATCCGAATTTTGATCACATGACCCTGGGGATGCTGCAGTGGTCGTAAGTGTGAAAAACAGTCATATGATACTTTTTTTTTCCAGTGTGGTTGTAACTTCAAACGGTCACTAAATGAACTGTTGAAATTTGAGGACTACCTCTCCCTGCCGGTCGCCAAATGGACCGTGGGGATGTTCGAGAGTTGCAAGCCCCCTTTTTTCCCCACGCTGCTGTCACTTCGAACCATCGCTAAACGAATGGTTATAAATTGAGGACCTGTAGTTCACTATCCCAGCCCAGCCCAGCCTTTCCGCAGCCGCAGGAAAGCATGGGAGATAAGGAACATTCAGCTTATCTTGGTTTTATTATTCCAAGAAAAAACAATAGCTGGATTTAAGGATTTCTGCCAAGGGTTGCAAGCGTTTTCCATTCGGTCCAAAGTTTTTGCCTCTCTCGCTGTGGTCAAAAAATCTGAACTTTTGGGATGGAGACATGAGTAGAAAAAGTCATAAATGTCTCACCTCCCCAGGGATGGGCTTCTTCACACACACACACACATCGTGTTGTTGGGCCATGATGTTTTTGCATGCGTGTCTTCCTTCCTTCCTTCCTTCCTTCCTTCCTTCCTTCCTTCCTTCCTTCCTTCCTTCCTTCCTTCCTCTTTTTCTTTCTTTCTTTTTCATTTCACCCTCTTTCTTCCTTCCCTCCGCCCTCTTCCTTTCCTTCCTTCCCTCACTCCTTCATTCTTTCCTTTTTTATCCTCCCTTCCCTTCCTTTCCCTTCCCTTCACATGTTGCTCAATATTAGACACGCTAATCAGTTCCTTCCTTCCTTCCTTCCTTCCTTCCTTCCTTCCTTCCTTCCTTCCTTCCTTCCTTCCTTCCTTCCTTCCTGACAGTGAGAACAATTAACCAATGGAACTGCTTGCCACCAGAAGTGGTGGATGCTCCAACACTGGAAGTTTTTAAGAAGAGACTGGACAGCCATTTGTCCGAAATGGTACAGGGTTTCCTGCCTGAGCAGGGGGTTGGACTTGATGACCTCCAAGGTCCCTTCCAAATTTATCATTATCATCATCATCATCATCATCATTATGGATCATCGCACAGTCAGTCAGATGTTCAGACTGGATTTGGCATTTTGTCTACCTATCGAGTCCTTACCCAGGACCTGGGATAGGCAGATGTGGATATTTGATGGTATTACAGGTATCGTCGCAGGATGGAAGCAGTTCCTAGTAAGGCCGCCTTTTGCAATTGACCAATAGCGAATTTGTCAATGCCAATTGTGTTCAAGTAATGCTCCAGTTGTTTTGGGATTGCACCCAAGGAGCCTATGACTATTGGTACTACTCTTGCTTGCTTTTGCCACAGTCTTTCTATTTCTATTTGTAGGTCTTTGTATTTTGTTATCTTCTCCAGTTCTTTCTCGTCTATTCTGCTATCTCCAGGCACTGCCACCTCCACTATCCAGACTTTTTTGTCTTTCTTATCGACAATTGTTAAGTCTGGGGTGTTATGTTGCAGGTGCTTGTCTGTTTGAATTCTAAAGTCCCAGAGCAGTTTAATTTTATCATTTTCTATGACTTTCTCTATTTTATGATCCCACCAGTTTTTGCTTAAAGGCAAATGATATTTTTTGCAGATCTTCCAATGCACCATTGTTGCTACTTTGTCATGCCGCTGCTTGTAGTCAGTCTGTGCAATCTTCTTGCAACAGCTTACCAAGTGGTCCACTGTTTCTTCAGCTTCTTTGCATAGACGGCACTTACTGTCTGTTGCTGTCTTCTCAATTTTGACTTTGTATTATTATTATTATTATTATTATTATTATTATTATTATTATTATTATTATTATTATTATTATTATTATTTTGCCTGCCCTTCCTCCCTCTTCCTTCCTTTCCTTTCCTTTCCTTTCCCTTCCCTTCACCTTCCTTTCCTTTCCCTCTCCATTCCTTTCCTCTTTCCTTTCCCTCTTCCTTTCCTTTCATTCTTCCTTCCCTTCCCCTTCCTTTCCCTCCCTTCTCTCTTCCTTTCCTTTCCTTTCCTTTTCCCCTTTCCTTCCCTTCCCTTTCCTTTTCTTTCTCTTTCCTTTCTTTTCCTTTCTTGGTGGCAGTTCAATCCCATCGGGGACATCCAATCGGAAGTGATCCAATCCCTATTATATTTCTAGGAATCCAGCCTCACGGATACCATTTGTTTGTTTCAGAGCCTCTGTTTCTAGGGCAATTATTATTTTTTCCCTAAAAAAATTAGCCCAACGAGTACGATTAATTTCCACTCTGTTGCCATGGTTATTAATAATAATGAAGTGATCATTACTGCACGCAGACTTCTCGTGCACAGTTAATATTTGTTTCAGAAATAAGGACTGGACAAGGACCAAGAGTTTTCAAATAGCGTGTGAAAACTCCATTTCTTGTGTGTGTGCATGTGTGTAACACATTTGTGCTTTGCAGAATTCCTTCCTGTCACTGGTTTATAGCCACGGCTAAAAGAGGCTGCAGCTGTCATCTTTTGCAAATACAATTAGGCCTCAGCTTACAACAATTCATTCAGTGACTGTTCAAAGTTACAACGGCACTGAAAAAAATGTGACTTATGATCAATTTTCACACTTAACGACTGTCGCAGCATCCCTTTGGTCACGTGATCAAAATTAAGAGGCTCGGCAACTGGCAGGTACTTATAACAGTTGCAGCGTCCTGGTACGGTCACATGATCCCCTTTTGTGACCCTCTGGCAAGCAAAGTCAATGGGGAAGCCAGATTCGCTTAACAACTGTGTTACTGATTTAACAAGTGCAGTGAATCATTGAACAACTGTGGCCAGGAAAGGTCGTAAAATGGGGGAAAAAACTCACTAAACAACTGTGTCACTTAACAACAGAAACTTTTAGCTCAGTTGTGCTTGTAGACTGAGAACTATCGGTATAAATCTACAAACCTCCAGACGTTGTGGGCGCTCCAACACTGGAAGTTTTCAAGAAGAAACTAGACAGTCTCCTTTCTGAAATGGCATAGGTTCTACTGCTTGAGCAGGGGGCTGGACTAGAAGACCTCCAAGGTCCCTTCCAGCTCTATTTTATTCTATTCTTTGATACCCTTCACTTCAGGTGGCGCAGAGTGTGTGAGATGCTGAAGAAGCAACGGGTGGAAACTAATCAAGGAGAGAAGCAACCTAGAACTAAGCAGAAACTTCCTGACAGTTAGAACAATTAACCAGTGGAACCACCTGCCTCCAGAAGCTGTGAATGCTCCAACACTGGAAGTTTTTAAGAAGAGACTGGACAGCCATTTGTCCGAAATGGAATAGGGTTACCTGCCTGAGCAGGGGGTTGGACTGGATGTCCTCCAAGGTCCATTAGAGTATGATTCTGTAAGGGTCCCTGCTTGAGCAGGGGGTTGGACTAGAAGACCTCCAAGGTCCCTTCCAACTTTATTATTATTATTATTATTTAGACGTGAATCTCAGTCAACTGAACAATCAAATTGACTGGCGCTGATGGTTGACACGGGTTATTATTATTATTATTATTATTATTATTATTATTATTATTATTATTATTATTATTATTATTATCGATCATCGCACAATCAGCCAGATGTTCAGACTGGATTTGGCATTTTGTCTACCTATCGAGTCCTTACCCAGGACCTGGGATAGGCAGATGTGGATGTTTGATGGTATTACAGGTATCGTCGCAGGATGGAAGCAGTTCCTAATAAGGCCGCCTTTTGCAATTGACTAATAGCAAATTTGTCAATGCCAATGGTGTTCAAGTGGTGCTCCAGTTGTTTTGGGATTGCGCCCAAGGAGCCTATGACTATTGGTACTACCCTTGCTTGCTTTTGCCACAGTCTTTCTATTTCTATTTGTAGGTCTTTGTATTTTGTTATCTTCTCCAGTTCTTTCTCATCTATTCTGCTGTCTCCAGGCACTGCCACATCCACTATCCAGACTTTTTTGTCTTTCTATCGACAATTGTTAAGTCTGTGGTGTTATGTTGCAGGTGCTTGTCTGTTTGAATTCTGAAGTCCCAGAGCAGTTTAATTTTATCATTTTCTATGACTTTCTCTATTTTATGATCCCACCAGTTTTTGCTTACAGGCAAATGATATTTTTTGCAGATCTTCCAGTGCACCATTGTTGTTACTTTGTCATGCCGCTGCTTGTAGTCAGTCTGTGCAATCTTCTTGCAACAGCTTACCAGGTGGTCCACTGTTTCTTCAGCTTCTTTGCATAGGCGGCACATATTATTATTATTATTATTATTATTATTATTATTATTATTATTATTATTATTATTATTAAATATTAGTCCAATATTAGTCTGGATCACTTTCTGTTCTTTCTGATTGGGCTCTTCTCTGAATCAGATTTATGAAACTGCGTTAATCTGTCATTTCTGCTTGAGTAATAAAACTCCGAAGGGGAAAGTGGCCTGCTAAATCAGGTTTAAAAATAACTTTTAAAAGAGCTGGCTTTTCTGGCTTATAAGAAACTCTGAAGACAGAGGGGAAAAAAAGATCTTTGTTGTGATTGGCAGGGCCAGAAACGAGAAAGGTGTAACTCTCTCCACGACTTTGGCATTTATCATAATAATTCTAGATCTGAAGCCTGGAAAATCATGGGCCCCTCCCCCCCAAAATGAGCTTGGGGTCAGTTTCAACAAGTATTGTCCTTTCACACTATAACCCTACAGGTTGCCCTCGACTTACGAGCACCACAGAACCCAAAATGTCAGTTGCTAAGTGAGACGCCTGTTAAGTGAATCTTGCCTCACTTTACCACCTTTCTTGCCTCCATTGTTACGTGAATCATTGTTAAGTGAACAACACGGTCATTAAGTGAATCTGGCTTCCCTCATTGACTTTGCTGGTCAGACGGTCGCAAAAGTGATCACCCCCCCGGGATGCTGTGACCGTCATAAATAGGAGTCAATTGCTGAGTGTCTGAATTTTGATCACGTACCACAGGAGATGACTACAACGGTCGTAACTGTGAGAAGTGGTCATAAGTCACTTTTTTCAGTACTGTTGTAACTGTGAACGGTCACTAAACGAACTGCTGTAAATTGAGGATTACCTACCAGACATACCCAATTGCTGGAATTGGGGATGTCTAGTTTAATGAAGAGAAGGACGAGGGGGGACATAATAGCAGTGTTCCAATATCTCAAGAGCTGCCCCAAAGAAGAGGGAGTCAAGCTAGTCTCCAAAGCCCCTGAAGGCAGGACAAGAAGCAACGGGTAGAAACTAACCAAGGAGAGAAGCAACCTGGAACTAAGGAGAAACTTCCTGATAGTTAGAACAATTAACCAGTGGAACAACCTGCCTCCAGAAGCAGTGAATGCTCCAACACTGGAAGTTTTTAAGTAGAGACTGGACAGCCATTTGTCTGAAATGGTATAGGGCTTCCTGTCTGAGCAGGGGGTTGGACTTGATGACCTCCAAGGTCCCTTCCAACTCTGTTGTTCTTTTATTCTGTTAATTCTCCAGCCAGCATTCTTGGATTTTAACATCCAGAATCTCCTAGCCACCAAACATGGACTTTAATAGCCAAAATTCCCCCCCCCCCCGCCCCAGCCAGCATCAAATGGACTTCAATTCCCAGAATTCTGTGAGCTGAAATCCATACATCTTAAATTTTGTGAGGTTGCAAAACACAGGCTTAGTGGATTGAGTCAATCCAGGCTGTTTGGCTTGTTCCAACCTTGAAAAAGGGTTAAATCAGTAATTTGATTAAGCTGACTTTGGGAATAAGAGCCAAAATTGTATTGTGTTTTTTTTTTTTTTTTTTTTTTACAAATTGTACTGAACTAATTTACAAAAGCAAAGTAAACATGCAGCCAACAGAGGTCGTGAAGTATTGCATTTTTAAGAGAATAATTGTAAGAATTTAAAAAAAAAACAAGAAAAGGACCAAAAAAAAACACTTGGCAAAGGATGTTAGGAGCAGAAGAACGAAAACTATGACAATATTGGTCAAAAGGTTTCTTCTTTCGCTCTTTGTCACAACAAAAACAGACCAAAAAAAAAAAAAACCCTACTTCAGATATTGAGACAGAACACAGACCAAGAATTTATTGCTGCAAACAAGTGCAGATATCTCTGCTTTGTGCACCACAACTGTTTTCTGCTACCTGTGAAAAAAACTTTTCTTTCTTTCTTCCTTCCTTTCTTTCTTTCTCTCTCTCTCTCTTCCTTTCTTTCTTTTTTCTTTCTTTCTTTCTCTTTCTTTTTTCTTTCTTTTCCTTTTTCTCTTTCTTTCTTTTCTTTCTTTCTCTTCCTTCCTTCCCTCCCTCTCTCTCTCATTCCCTCCTCCCTTCCTCCCCTCCCTCCCTTTCCCCTTCTTCCCTCCTCCCTTCCCTCCCTCCCTTCCTCCCTCCTTCCCTCCCTCTGTCTTTTCTCTCTTTCTCTCTCTTTTTGTCAACATCCACCTTAAGAATCCAAATAAAACTCCAGATTCTTTTTTCTCTCTCTCTCTTTATTTATTTTTCTTTCCTTTTTATCTTCCTTCCTTTCCTTGTATTCATCTGCCCTCTTTTTCTCCCTTCCTTCCTTCCATCTTCCCTTTTCTTCCCTCCCTGCTTTCTTTCCTTTCTTCCTTCCTTCCTTCCTCCTTTTCCTTCCCTTACCCTGTCCTCCCTTCTCTTTCCTTCCTTCCTTCCACCCTCCCGCCCGCCACCCATGTCTCAGTTGAAGGCAGTTGATGGAAACTCATAGTTCTTGGTCCTTTGACAGATTCCAAATATCCAGGAAACAGACATGCAGTTTGGATAAACCAGGGATTGATCCAAGATCACATGAGCCCACCTACTCATTTTCAACTCAAACTGGGAAAAGAAGGAGCAGACCAAACCACCTGAGCTAATGTTTCAATTCCTGAGATTTTTCCCTAATAAGCAAAGTGACTGGAAGTTTTAAGAAGAGATTGGAGAACCATCTAACACAGTGATTCTCAACCTTTCTAATGCCGTGACCCCATAAAACAGTTCCCCATGTTGTGGTGACCCCCAAGTGGGTGTGGCCACCAATAAGAGGGAGTAGGACAGCTAGGGAAAAGGGAACAAAATGGCGGACAGCATGGTTTGGCGACCCCCGTGAAATGGTCATTCGACCCCAAATGGGGTCCCGACCCACAAGCTGAGAACCACTGATCTAGCAGAATGACAAAATCACAAGAGTTGGAAGGGACCCTGAAGATCATCTAGTTCAACCTCTGCTGAAACTAATCAAGGAGAGAAGCAACATGGAACTAAGGAGAAACTTCCTAACCGTTAGAACAATTAACCATTGGAACAACCTGCCTCCAGAAGCTGTGAATGCTCCAACACTGGAAGTTTTTAGGAAGAGACTGGACAGCCACTTGTCAGACATGGTATAGGTCCTCCTGCTTGAGCAGGGGGTTGGATTAGATGACCTCCAAGGTCCCTTCCAACTGTGTTACTCGCTCTTTCCCCCAAAAGAAAGTTTCCTAACTCCAGCAAAGGGCGCAAACTTTCACAAGCCCTGATTTATCTTGGCTTGGTTCTCTTAACATGTTTGGGAAGGGCTCGGAAAGGAAATGGGTGGGACATCTCATCATAAGCCGCAAGCTTTGTCCTCATTCTCTTCCCCCTCCAGACAGGTCTGGGAACACACTGCTGGGGCTTCCACTCCCCACAACCACACCAGATGTGTTCCTCCTCCTCCTCCTGGTTTCTGTGTGTGTGTGTGAGAGAGAGAGAAACACACACACCGCAAATGTTTCTTCCTCTCTTCTCCAGGCTGGGAGACAAAAGCGCCTGGCTCAACGTTTCTAAAACTCAAATTATTTGCAAATGGGGGATGAGAAACACACACACACACACACACACACACACAGAAGAAACAGCACAACGATGGAATAAAATTGAAGTCTGACCCACGAGTCTCGTTTTAAGGGGGCGGAAAACAGGTCCTCCTTAAGTGGAAGTTTATTTTAAGGGCGAGTGAATGGGTGTGTCCCAAAAATTCACACTTCGTTCCCAGGAGGTGAACTGGGGAACATTTGGGCTGATTGGAAGGTGGGAGAGGATCTGCAGAACAGAATTTTGGCTCCTGGCAACCATCATTTAACAACCATTAATTGCTTTCCACAAGTAACAGAGGGCTTCAACTGCTAGGTCTGAAGCCAGAAGGACCAAGCAAGCAAAGAGGTTCCAAAATAATCAATCAATCAATCAGAATAGAGCTGGAAGGGACCTTGGAGGTCATCTACTCCAACCCCCTGCTCAAGCAAGAAACCCTATGCCATTTCAGACAGGTGAATGTTCTGTCTCTTCTTGAAAACCTCCAGTGATGGAGCACCCACGACTTCTGGAGGCAAGACGTTCCATAGGTTAATTGTCCTCACTGTTAGGAGATTTCTGTTTAATTCCAGGTTGCTTCTCTCCTTGATTATTTTACATCCATTGCTTTTTGTCTTGCCTTCAGGTGCTTTGGAAAATAGGTTGACCCCCCCTCTTCTTTGTGGCAGCCCCTCAAATATTGAAATACTGCCATCCTGTCACCCCATAGAGTCCTTCTTTTCTCTAGCCAAAACCAAATCGCTCTTCATGTGTTTTTTTTTTCTCCAGGCCTTTAATCAGTTGCTCTTCTTTGCACTTTTTCCAATGTCTCAACATCTTTTTTTTTTTTTTTTTTTTTGTAACCAAAACTGAATGCAAGTATTCCAGGTGTGGCCTTACTAGGGCTTTATAAAACAGTACTAATACTTCATGTGGTTTTTGATTCTATGCCTTATACAACCAAGGATTGTATTGGCCTTTTTGGCTGTTGCGCACATTGCTGGCTCATGTTTAAGTGATTGTCCACTTGGATTCCAAGGTCCCTCTCACAGTTACAGTTACAAGAACAAACCATGATGCATTGTCCTTATTCTGGGGGAAAACTAATCAAGGAGAGAAGCAATTCGGAATTAAGGAGAAATTTCCTGAAACTGAGAACAATTAACCAGTGGAACAACCTGCCTCCAGAAGCGGTGAATGCTCCAACACTGGAAGTCTTTAAGAAGAGACTGGACAGCCATTTGTCCGAAATGGTGTAGGGTTTCCTGCCTGAGCAGGGGGTTGG
Source organism: Crotalus tigris (assembly GCF_016545835.1). Classification (NCBI taxonomy): domain Eukaryota; kingdom Metazoa; phylum Chordata; class Lepidosauria; order Squamata; family Viperidae; genus Crotalus; species Crotalus tigris. Next base: position 14,553 of record NW_024098507.1, on the reverse strand, counting down.
ACTAGATGACCTCCAAGGTCCCTTCCAACTTTATTATTCTGTATTCTGTATCTTACAAGAATTTCCCAGGCCAGCCAAGTTTGCAAACAGAGATCAGATCATGCTTTTGACAAGAAAATCAGAGATCTTGAAAAGTTCCACGCGGTGGCATCTGACAGCCCGGAAAGATTGCCAGCTTGACATTACCAGTTGAGATGGTGGAATCCTGGCCCAAGCAGAAGGGGAGAAAGGGTGCGGGACGGCTTGGGGACAACTGTAAAAATGTAAAAGTTGGGGTTCAAATTGAATGGAGGTGAAAACGAAGGGACACCAGGGCTGGGAACTGTTTCCATCAGAATTTCTGGTGGAGAACTCTTCCACGGCCTTTGTTTTCAGCTTTCTGGATCTGTTTCTCTGACTAAGTGGCTTTTTTTTAAACCACCACAACCTTGCCAGGTAGGCTTGTGGGAGGTAGAGTGATGGTCCAAAGTCAGCCAAGGATATGTTCTCCTCCTCCTTCTCCTCTTTCTTTCCTTCCTCCCTCCCTTCTCTTCATCCTTCCCTCTTCTCCTCTCTCCTTCCTTCTCCCTTCTTCCTTCTCTCTCTTCTTCCTCCATTTCTCCTTTCTTCCCTTCCTCCTTTCCTTTCTCCTCCTCTTTCCACCTTTGTCAGACCCTCCTTCTCTCCCTCCCTCCCTACTCCATCTCCTCCCTCTCCCTCTGTCCTTCTCCTCCTCCCCTCCATCCTTTCCTTCCCTTCTCCTCCTTCTCTTTTCTTCCTCCCTTTCTCCCTCCCTCTTCTCCTTCTCTCTCTCCCTCCCTTTTCTCTCTCCTTTCTCCATTCCTCCTTTTCCTTTCCATCTTTCTCAGACCCTCCTTCTCTCTCTCCTCCCTCTTCCTCTCCTTCCTTCGTTTCTCCTTCTCTTTCCTTCCTCCCTCCCTTCCTCCCTCCTCCTTCTCTCTCTCCCTTTTCTCCCTTTTCTCTCTCTCTCCTTCCTCCCTTCCTCCCTCCTTCTCTTTCCTTTGCATCTTTATCAGACCCTCCTTCTCTCACTCTCCTCCCTTCTCCTCCTCTCCTTCGTTTCTCCTTCTCTCTTTCCTTCCTCTCTTCCTCCCTCCCTCCCTTCTCTCTCTTCTTCCTTCCTACTTCTGAACTTGGCTGAATTCCCTCGGTTTGTAAAGTCCGAGTTCCATAATATCCCTCTTTTAATCCTGGGCTGACCGTTTACCCCCTTCCCCCAATTCATTTTGCATCTGTTGCTGGATGAAGCTGTAACCAGAAAGCCTGGGATGATGGCCCAACCACTATACCCTCTCTCTCTCTCCAGCTTTTCAAGTTGTCTCCTCAACGTTGGCCAAGTCGTATTCAAGAAGCATTGATGGATGTTCTTCAAAACTCTTTTCTCCTTCTCAACAGGAAGAACATCATCCACCGCTGGTCCACTCCCAGGAGACACGGTTTGTGTGTCCAGGATGACAAGTAGATGGCTAGCACATCTCCTTGCTATGTGCTCCTGGGCTTAAAAACCTATCTCTAAGGAAATGGCCAGAACGCAGCATCCTGTTGAAGAAACTTGGGTTTGGATGACTCTGATAGAGGTTGACTTGACCCCAAGGTTGTCGACTTAGATGGAAGCCTTTCGGAGTTCAACAATCTGTAGGTTGTTATTAGTCCTTCTACGAGGATTAATGAGGACCATCCAGTTCGGGCCTCCTCCATTTTCTTGTTCTACTCATCTCCTTCCATGTGGGGCCTTCAAGGTTGAGGGAGAACATTTCCTAGAATTCCCAGCCAGATGGCTGTGGGCCACCGCCCTTTGGGACTTAGGGTTGTCAGCAAGCCAGAACATCTGGAATTTCTGCCTGATGAGTTACATTTGGGTAGAGCCGCATCTTCCTTCTTTTCTGAAGAAATGTTCTTCTCCAGAAGGATGGTTTGAAGCCCGGGGCCTACAGAAATGTTCAAATGACCTGGCAGAAATCACGCACCAAGTTCAGTTTCTCCTGGGAGAAAAATTAGATCTCAAAATCGAGGGATGTCGAAGAACACAAAGGATCCACTGTGAAGACCTTATATTCGGGATGTGAAAGCCCCACTCCTGTGGGAGAATAACTATGTAGGCACCCTGTGTAGATGGACTCACGAATTGTCCAATGGCTCTTGAGAGGAGGGTCCTGATCAGTCTCAGCTACAGTGGCTCTGCTGCATTTCTATTTAAATTCTTTCTTTCTTTCTTTCTTTTTTCCTTCTTCCTTTCTTTCTCTTTCTTTCTTTCTTTCCTTCATTGTTTCATTTCACCCTTTCTTCCCTCCTCCCTTTTCCTTCTTTTCTTCCTTCTCTCACTTCTTCCTTTTTCCTTCTTTCCTTCTTTCCTCTCCCTCTTTTCTTCCCTTCCCTCACTCCTTCGTTTTTTCCTTCTTTCCTTCTTTCCTCCCTCCTTCCCTTCTTTCTTCCTTTCCCTTCCCTTCACGTGTTGCTCAAAATTAGACACACTAACCAGTGTATAACAAATCCATTTTAGGTGGGATTAAAATCGCACAGAGCTGAGCCCCAACAACTCAATGCACTTTCTTTCTTTCTTTCTTTCTTTCTTTCTTTCTTTCTTTCTTTCTTTCTTTCTTTCTTTCTTTCTTTCTTCTTTCTTTCTTTCTCTCTCTCTTTTTTCTTCTTTTTCTTTCTGTCTTTTTTCTTCTTTCTTTTTTCATTCTTATCTTCTTGTTTTTTTCTTCTTCCTCTTCCTCCTCTTCCTTCTCTCCACAAACCCCCCTCACTTTAGCGCTGATGATATTCCTAGTTAGGTCATGAAGTGTCTGCAAGAAAACCACCAAGCTCAGAGAACCCGCAAGGATTGCAAAGTCTTTTTCTCCTCCTCCTCCTCCTCCTCCTCCTCCTCTATCATCTCCTCCTCCTTCTTCCCGACCCTCCCCACAATCACGGAGTCCCTTCTTTGTCCATCTCCAGCAGGAAACGAAGAGTGGAAACGGGGTGGGGCTCCAGGGAGCACCTTGGCAGGGACTGAAGTCTGGAGCCCTGGAAAATAAGGATGAGGTCATTGAACAAGCCCGATCTCCACTGGGCCCAATCTGGATTAATTGTTTGGATACATGTTATAAATATCCAAGAAGGTTTTCTGCATTTACTAGGAAGATCTCCGTGCGTTGAGTTGGTGGGGCTCAGCTCAGCGATTGCTTCAGCTTAAACAATAATTTTAATCCCATCTAGAATGGATTTGTTGTAAACTGGTTGGCGTGTCTAATTTTGAGCAAAATGTGAAGCAAAGGGAAAGGAAGGGAAGGGAAGGAAGGGAAGGGAAAGAAGGAAGGAAGGAAGGAAAGAAGGAAAGGAAGGAGGGAGGGAGGGAAGGAAGGAAAGAAAGAAAGGAGGGAGAAGGGAAAAGGGAAGGAAGAAAGAGTTAAAAGAAAGAAAAAAGAAAGAAAGAAGGGAGGGAGGGAGGGAGGAAGAAGGGAAAAAGTGGAAAGAAGAAAGAAAGAAAGAAAGAAAGAAAGAAAGAAAGGATGAGAGGGAGGGAAAGAAAAAGAAAGAAAGAAGAAGGGAGGGAAGAAAGAAAGAAAGAAAGAAAGAAAGAAAAAAGAAAGAAAGAAAAGAAAAGAAAGAAAAGAAAGAAAGAAAGGATGGGAGGGAGGGAAAGAAAAAGAAAGAAAGGATGGGAGGGAAAGAAAGAAAGAAAAGAAAGAAAGGATGGGAGGGAGGGAGGGAAAGAAAAAGAAAGAGGAAGGGAGGGAAAAAAGAAAGAAAGAGGATGGGAGGGAAAGAAAGAAAGAAAGAAAAGAAAGAAAGAGGGAAGGAGGGAGGGAAAGAAAGAAAGAAAAAAAGAAAGAAAGAAAGGGAGGAAGGAAGGAAGGGAGGAAGGAAGGCAGGAAAGGAAGACAGGAGGAGAGAAAGACAGAAAGACAGGCAGCCACCGTCCATCCTTTCTCCTGCCTGTCACCCCCTCTCCTTCCTCCAAGCCAAACCTTCTCTGGCGCTCCAGGGCTCTTGAGGTTCCCTCCATCACGCACGCTCCATTTCAGGGGGTTTCGCGCTGCGCCCCGTCCACTCCCACCCCGCCCTCTGCCCAGGGGGGTCCCCTGGCGGGAGTTCGCTCAGTCCAAAGGTTCGTTGCGCCTCCACATCCCACCCCCCTCCCCTCCTCTCCTTCCTTCTGCTCTCCCCCCCCCCCCGTCTTAAGGAGCACCTGTTCTGGGGGGAAGCTGCGCAAACACACACACACACACCCGCCGCCGCCGCCGCGTCCTCCTGCCGGCGGACACCTGAAGGAGGGCAAACATTGCGGCTGGGCTTCGACGCCACGCTGGCTTCCTCCTCGAGGCAACGGGGCCAGGGATGACCTCAGCGGAGAAGGCCCTCCGCTGGGGCCGGAGGCAGACAAGGGAGGCCGTTCAGAGGGTGCCCGGGGGGGGGGGCGTGAGAGACGCCCGTCGGTGGAGGAAAACTGCACCTGCTGGCGATCCTTGCCTGCCTCTTCTACAATTCTTCCAGTGTCCGCATGGACGGACGGATGGATGGATGGCAGAAGGAGGGAGGGAGGAGATAGAGGGAGAAGGAAGGAAGGAAGGCAGAGAGGTAGGGAAGGAAAGATAAAGATGGAAGATAGGAAGGAAGGAAGCAAAAAGGAAGGAAGGAAGGAAGGAAGGAGCAAGGGAGGCAGAGAGGTAGGGAAGGAAACATAAAGATGGAAGATAGGAAGGAAGGAAGCAAAAAGGAAGGAAGGAAGGAAGGAGCAAGGGAGGCAGAGAGGTAGGGAAGGAAAGATAAAGATGGAAGATAGGAAGGAAGGAAGCAAAAAAGGGAAGGAAGGAAGGAAGGAAGAATAATGATGGAAAGCAGGAAGGAAGGAAGCAAAAAAGGAGGGAAGGAGGGAGGAAGGAAGGAAGTGAGAAGGAAGAAAGGAAAAAATGTTGTCAAGGAGATGTAAAAAAAATACTTCCATAAAATTGCTGCACATACAGAATTTAAATTTAATGGTCTCATTTCCCATTAAAATACAGGTAGTCCTCAACTTGCAAAAGTTCATTTAATGACCGTTTAAATGATCGGCACTGAAAAAGGGACTTGTGACCATTTTTCACACTTATGACCATTGCAACATTCAGAGGCTTGGCAACTGACTCGTATTTATGACGGTCGTCGTGTCCCGGGGTCACGTGATCTTCTTTTGCAACAAAGGACAAGGAAAGTCCATGGGCAATTCACTTAACAACCAGTGTGACTGGCTTAATGACTGCAGTGATTCACTTAACAATTGTGACAAGAAAGGGCATAAAGTGGGGCAAAACTCACTTAACAGCTGTCTTAGTGATGGAAATTTTGTAATAGTCCCTTCTGAGATTCTGTCCTCATAACAACAGCCCTGTAAGGTAGGCAGGGCTAAGAGAATAGTTGGCCCCAAATCCTACAGGGAGATGGTTAATGGGTAGATTTGAATCTGTCTCTCTGACCCTCGTCTGAGACGCTAACCACCCTACTAAACTGTCTTATATTTTGGGGAGTATCTCAGTGTTACCTTTGATCAAACTGATCTGATTGTACTAAAAAACTGCTGAACCCATTATACCTCACTGCCAATAGTAGAACAACCTACCTCCAGAAGCGGTGAATGCTCCAACACTGGAACTTTTTAAGAAGAGACTGGACAGCCATTTGTCCGAAATGGTGTAGGGTTTCCTGCCTGAGCAGGGGGTTGGACTAGATGACCTCCAAGGTCCCTTCCAACTTTACTATTATTATGGATCATCACACAGTCAGCCAGATGTTCAGACTGGATTTGGCATTTTGTCTACCTATCGAGTCCTTACCCAGGACCTGGGATAGGCAGATGTGGATGTTTGATGGTATTAAAGATATCGTCGCAGGATGGAAGCAGTTTAATTTTATCATTTTCTATGACTTTCTCTATTTTATGATCCCACCAGTTTTTGCTTACAGGCAAATGATATTTTTTGCAGATCTTCCAATGCACCATTGTTGCTACTTTGTCATGCCGCTGCTTGTAAACAGTTTGTGCAATCTTCTTCTTCTTCTTCTTCTTCTTCTTCTTCTTCTTCTTCTTCTTCTTCTTCTTCTTCTTCTTCTTCTTCTTCTTCTTCTTCTTCTTCTTCTTCTTCTTCTTCTTCTTCTTCTTCTTCTTCTTATTATTATTATTATTATTATTATTATTATTATTATTATTATTATTATTATTATTATTATTATTATTATGGATCATCGCACAGTCAGCCAGATGTTCAGACTGGATTTGGCATTTTGTCTACCTATCGAGTCCTTACCCAGGACCTGGGATAGGCAGATGTGGATGTTTGATGGTATTACAGATATCGTCGCAGGATGGAAGCAGTTCCTAATAAGGCTGCCTTTTGCAATTGACTAATAGCGAATTTGTCAATGCCAATGGTGTTCAAGTGGTGCTCCAGTTATTTTGGGATTGCACCCAAGGAGCCTATGACTATTGGTACTACCCTTGCTTGCTTTTGTCACAGTCTTTCTAGTTCTATTTGTAGGTCTTTGTATTTTGTTATCTTCTCGAGTTCTTTCTCGTCTATTCTGCTGTCTCCAGGCTTTGCCACATCCACTATCCAGACTTTTTTGTCTTTTTTATCGACAATTGTTAAGTCCGGGGTGTTATGTTGCAGGTGCTTGTCTGTTTGAATTCTGAAGTCCCAGGGCAGTTTAATTTTATCATTTTCTATGACTTTCTTTATTTTATGATCTCACCGGTTCTTGCTTACAGGCAAATAATATTTCTTGCAGATCTTCCAATGCACCATTGTTGCTACTTTGTCATGCCACTGCTTGTAGTCAGTCTGTGCAATCTTCTTGCAGCAGCTTATCAGGTGGTCCACTGTTTCTTCAGCATCTTTGCATAGGCGGCACTTACTGTCTGTTGCTGTCTTCTCAATTTTGACTTTATTATTATTATTATTATTATTATTATTATTATTATTATTATTATTATCATTCATCGCACAGTCAGCCAGATGTTCAGACTGGATTTGGCATTTTGTCTACCTATCGAGTCCTTACCCAGGACCTGGGATAGGCAGATGTGGATGTTTGATGGTATTACAGATATCGTCGCAGGATGGAAGCAGTTCCTAATAAGGCCGCCTTTTGCAATTGACTAATAGCGAATTTGTCAATGCCAATGGTGTTCAAGTGGTGCTCCAGTTGTTTTGGGATTGCCCCAAGGAGCCTATGACTATTGGTACTACCCTTGCTTGCTTTTGCCACAGTCTTTCTATTTCTATTTGTAGGTCTTTGTATTTTGTTATCTTCTCCAGTTCTTTCTCTTCTATTCTGCTATCTCCAGGCACTGCCACGTCCACTATCCAGACTTTTTTGTCTTTCTTATCGACAATTGTTAAGTCTGGGGTGTTATGTTGCAGGTGCTTGTCTGTTTGAATTCTGAAGTCCCAGAGCAGTTTAATTTTATCATTTTCTATGACTTTCTCTATTTTATGATCCCACCAGTTTTTGCTTACAGGCAAATGATATTTTTTGCAGATCTTCCAATGCACCATTGTTGCTACTTTGTCATGCCGCTGCTTGTAATCAGTCTGTGCAATCTTCTTGCAACAGCTTACCAAGTGGTCCACTGTTTCTTCAGCTTCTTTGCATAGGCGGCACTTACTGTCTGTTGCTGTCTTCTCAATTTTGACTTTGTATGCATTTGTCCTTAAGGCTTGGTCTTGTGCAGCCAGAATTAGTCCCTCGGTCTCTTTCTTCAATTTTCCTGCTCTTAGCCATTGCCAGGTTTTATTATTATCTGCTTTCCCAGCTATTTTTTTCATGTATTGGCCATGTAGTGCTTTGTCTTCCCATGCCTCTATTCTGTTCTTCATTTGGTCTTTCTTGTAGGCCAGTTTGGTCTCTCCAGTAGTTAGTAAGCCTTCCTGATATACTAATTTCAGTGCATCTTCATCATTGTTCTTCAGATATTCTTCCAAAGCCATTTTTTCTTCTTCAACCATCTGATGTACTTGTAGCATTCCACGCCCACCTATTTGCCTTGGTAGATAAAGTCTATCAATGTCACTGCGTGGATGAAGGGCATGATTCATTGTCATTATTTTTCTGGTCTGCCTATCCATTGCTTTTAGTTCTGCTTGAGTCCAGTCCACTATTCCAGCTGTGTACCTAATGACTGGGATTGCCCAGGTGTTGATTGCCTTTATGGTATTTCCTCCATTGAGTTTGGATTTTAAGATCTTCTTCACTCTCTTGATGTATTCACCTCTAATCTTTTTCTTGACTTCAGTGTGCTTGATGTTGTCAGCTTGAAGGATACCCAAGTATTTGTAGTACTCTTCCTCATCCAGACTCTTAATGTTATTTTCGTGGGGCATCTTGATTCCTTCAGTTTTCACTATTTTTCCTTGTTTGATAGTAAGTGTGGCACATTTGTCCAAGCCAAACTCCATTACAATATCTTGGCTATATATACGGACAGTGTTGAGCAGCGATTCTATTTCAGATGATGTTTTTCCATACAGCTTCAGATCATCCATATAAAGGAGGTGGGATAGTCTGGCAGATGTTTTTGATGTTTGATAGCCATGTCCTGAGTTATTCAGTATTGTTGACAGAGGAAACAGTGCAATAACAAATAGTAATGGTGATAATGAATCTCCTTGAAATATTCCTCTCTTGATATTAACCTCTCCCAGCTCTCACCATTGATCTGCAACTGTGTCTTCCATTGTGCCATCGATCTTTGCACAAATTTTCTGATGTTTCTACTGACTCCTGTTATTTCTAGGCACTTGATTATCCAGTCATGTGGCAGAGAGTCAAATGCCTTTTTGTAGTCAATCCATGCCACATTCAGGTTGGTCTTCCTTCTCTTGCAGTTTCCAAGATCATTTTGTCTATTAGGAGTTGATCTTTTGTTCCTCTGCTATTGGGGCGTTTTCCTTTCTGCTCAGGTGGAAAGAGATTGTTTTCAACTAGATGCTGTTGTACTGCATCAGCTACCACACCAGTTAGTAATTTGAATGTTGTTGGTAAGCAGGTAATTGGCCTGTAGTTACCTGGTGTTGCCCCTTTTGCTGGATTTTTCATTATTAGGAGGTTTCCCAGTTGTTAGCCAATTTTCAATTTCTCCTCCTGTAGTATATTGTTGAATTGCTTGGCAATGAGTGTGTATATAACAGTTAGATGTTTCAACCAAAACCCATGCAGTTCATCTTCACCTGGTGCTGACCAATTTTTGATTTTCCTTGCTCTTTTTTCTACCATTTTTGTTGTTATTACTAGTTCTTTCATTTCAACTTCTGTTTTATTTGCATCCACCTCTTTTAACCAAGCCGCATTCTTGTTGTATTTCTTTGGGTTATCCCATATCTGCTTCCAGAACTGCACTGTTTCTTCCTTGTCAAGTACTGACTGATTCATTGCAGTTTCTCCATTGATGGATTGGTAGAAACATTTCTGATTGGATTGAAATTGGAGGTTTTGCCTATAGTTTGCAATTCGAGCTTCATATCTACTGATGTTCCTGGCTATAGCTGTTATTTGTTGCTTTATTATTTCCAATGCTTCCTTGATCTTCCTTGTTTCTAAGTGGTATTTCTTGATTAGGTATTCTTTGGTCTTCTTGGTCTTCAGCTTCTTTTCTTTCATCTGTTCTAGCTTGCTTGCATGTGATCTTAACTTGCTGATCTTATTTTCTAGTCTAACCTTCCATTTTTGTGGTGCACTGTTTGTTTGTTTTTCTTTTTTGTTTATTTTACATCCCAGGTATTCTGTTATAACTGCAGCTGTGCTGTACATTAGTTGGTTTGTTTCTTGCAGTGAATTGGTGCTTATACTTGCTATTGCAGTATTTGCATCTTTTTCTTTGGAACAAGCTTCAATGCAGGCAGCCTTATTCTGTTGTTTTTGTGCTGTTCTAGATGCTCAGTTATTCTTTGTTTCAATTCTTTTATTTCTTTAGTTAGAGGGTTTTGTTCTTTCTGAGGAAGAGGTGCCTGGTTTCCAAATGAGAACAGTTGTATATCTCTGCTGGATTCCTTCACTGCCAACTCCCCCCTGGTTTGCCTCTACATTCTGAATTACTTCTGGTAAGGCTTTGATTTCTTTGCCCTGGGTAAACCTTTGCAGTTCGTCCAATTCTGTTTCTGTGAATACTTTATTTCGTGTTATAAATCGGCGTTGATCTGCTAGTCTCTGTTCTGTTATTTCTGATTCTGGAGGTTGTTCTTTCCAGAACTGGTGCATTCGTTTTAGATATCCTCTTCTTGTTGGACTTGATCTGTAGTAACAGATCATTATTTCTTTGTTTTCCATCACTGTGTATCTGCGACGGGTAAACACCTTTTCTTCCAGGAGTTCTGCAGCTGCTGGCCCTGGTTGCTCAACCAACAGTCCTGAGTACTGTAACCCATTTTTCACCAGATATCCAGGAACTTCAATATCTAGCGTGGACCTTGTTAACGCGGGCGACATCTGAGCCGGTATGGCATTCTGAAATTTACGTCTCACACCCTATTATATTCGTATATATTATTACTATTATTATTATTATTATTAGTATGGATCATCGCACAGTCAGCCAGATGTTCAGACTGGATTTGGCATTTTGTCTACCTATCGAATCCTTACCCAGGATCTGGGATAGGCAGATGTGGATGTTTGATGGTATTACAGGTATCGTCGCAGGATGGAAGCAGTTCCTAATAAGGCCGCCTTTTGCAATTGACTAATAGCGAATTTGTCAATGCCAATGGTGTTCAAGTGGTGCTCCAGTTTTTTGGGATTGCACCCAAGGAGCCTATGACTATTGGTACTACCCTTGCTTGCTTTTGCCACAATCTTTCTATTTCTATTTGTAGATCTTTGTATTTTGTTATCTTCTCCAGTTCTTTCTCTTCTATTCTGCTATCTCCAGGCACTGCCACATCCACTATCCAGACTTTTTTGTCTTTCTTATCGACAATTGTTAAGTCTGGGGTGTTATGTTGCAGGTGCTTGTCTTTTTGAATTCTGAAGTCCCATAGCAGTTTAATTTTATCATTTTCTATGACTTTCTCTATTTTATGATCCCACCAGTTTTTGCTTACAGGCAAATGATATTATTATTATTATTATTATTATTATTATTATTTCTCCCAATCGGCACCAATGAAATACCCTGAATCATATGTTGGATTGAAGCTAATTATATGGAAACTTTGTACTAAATTAAAGATGGACAGTTGTGGGGAAAGGTTCTAGATCAGAGGTTCTCAACATTAGCAACTTTAAGATGTGTGGACTTCAACTCTGAGAATTACCCTATGAGTTGGAGGTAGAACATCCACAATTTCTGCCCATCTGGTATGAAGCTGGTCCAGCATCTCAGCATGGCTGGCTGGGGAATGCTGGGAGCTGAAGTCCACCCATCTTTAAGTCACCAAGGTTGAGAAAGACTGGTCTGCTGGAATGTGGTCCTTCGGAGTCCTTGTACTCCAGTCTTTTCATGAACTTCTCCAGATGTTCCACTGTCTCCATCTCTGCTTCATAGCTCTTTGGTCCATGCTGGTTCCATTCATATTAGTCCATCTCTACTCCTCCCTGGGTTCCATCCTTCCTTTGACCCTCTCTTTATTGATCTCCTGCATGGCTTCAGGTGGATCTGGAACCTAAGGCCTCCTGTCTTCTTGTCTAAGCTGACCAGACATTTCAGCATGGCTGGCTGGGGAATTCTGGGAGTTGAAGTCCATCTTCATGTTGCTTTCATGTTGAGAAATACTTGTCTATTGAAATGTGGTCCTTTGGAGTCCTTGTACTCCCATCTTTTCATGAACTTCTCCAGATGTTCCACCGGCTACATGATTCTCCATCCCTGCTTCATAGCTCTTTGGTCCATCCTGGTTTCATTCATGGTAGTCCATCTCTACTCTGCCCTGGGTTCCATCCTTCCTTTGACAATCTCTTTATTGATCTCCTGCATGGTTTCAGGTGGATCTGGAACCTAAGGCCTCCTGTCTTCTTGTCTAAGCTGACCAGACATCTCAGCATGGCTGGCTGGGGAATTCTGGGAGTTGAAGTCCATCTTCATGTTGCTTTCATGTTGAGAAATACTTGTCTATTGAAATGTGGTCCTTTGGAGTCCTTGTACTCCCATCTTTTCATGAACTTCTCCAGATGTTCCACCGGCTACATGATTCTCCATCCCTGCTTCATAGCTCTTTGGTCCATCCTGGTTTCATTCATGGTAGTCCATCTCTACTCTGCCCTGGGTTCCATCCTTCCTTTGACAATCTCTTTATTGATCTCCTGCACAGTTTCAGGTGGATCTGGAACCTAAGGCCTCCTGTCTTCTCATCCAAGCTGACTGTCTGTAAATAACACCATTTCCCCAGGCACTGTCCATTTCTAACGTGTATCTTGGAGCAGCTTCAGAGTTTTTCACTTTGAAGAACGATGCATCCTGCTTCTCTGACAGACATCTAGTCATTTGACTGGAGAAACATCTCCTGTTTCTCTGTTGACTACCTGAAGTTCTCCGATGAGCTGTCTATTTCCATCATGGAAAGGTGGAAAGGCTGACCTCCTTCCTCTCCGGGGAAGGTCCCACTTCTCAAAGTCACTGCTCGGCCTCCAAGCGAGAGGAAAGGAGGAGCCCGTCTCTCCGTTTGACTTTCCCAAGATTTGTTTTGGCTTCTCCAGTGAGAAGTTGGATGCTCCATCCAGGACCCCATCATGCTACAGAATGGCTGAGCCAGACTGACACCTTTCAGGCCAAGTGTGTGGAGTCTATCTTGGAAAAGTTTCCAGTAGGAAACGCCAATTAGAAAGACCAAGTGAGAGAAAATGGGAAAGCATTTAGGGTGAATGCTGGCAATTCCCCTATCCTGATGTGGCAATTCATGGAAGATAATGCACTGCCTTTCATGGAGAATATGATTCCCACTTATTTCCTATTATGGTGGTTATTCTTTTCTATTCGGAGTAATTTACTACTAGGAGTAACTTACTATATGGGGCAATTTACTCTTTGGAGTAATGCATCAATGCCTTATTGCTAGAGATTCATTATTAATGAACCTAGTAGAATTGGAACTGAATGGCAGTCTGGTTCCTACTTATTTCTTATATGGTAGCCTTGAGTAATTACTACCTGGGGTAACTTACTGCAGTAATTTACTATCTGGAGTAATGCATGAAAAGCCTTACTCCTAGGGATTCACTATTATTCTAGACTTAGTATTAGAGCTGAATGGCAGAGTATAGTTCCCACTTATTTCTTATTATAATGGTCATTATTTTCTATTTGGCGTAATTACTTTTAGATATAACTTACTATATGCAGTAGTTTGTTATTTGGAGTAATACATTACATGCCTTACTGCTAGAGAGTCATTCTTATTCTAGATAGCATTAGAACAGCAGAGCATGATTCCCACTGTTTCTTATAAGTGGGGATCATTCTTTTCTATTTGGAATAATTATTACTTAAAATAACTTTTCTACTTGGAGTAATTACTACTGGGAGTAACTTATTGCATGGAGTAATTTACTGTTTGGCATAATGCACAAAAGCCTTACTGCTAGGGATTATTATTCCAGAGTTAACGGTATTGGAGCTGACTGGCAGAACATGGTTCACATTCATTTCTTATCATGATGGTCATTCTTTTCTATTTTGAGTATTTACTACTAGAAGTAACTTACTACTTGGAGTAATTTACTATCTGGAGTAATGCAATAATGTCTTACTGCTAGAGATTCACTATTCTTCCAGAGTTAGCAGTATTGGAGCTGACTGGCAGAGCCTGACTCCCATCTGTTTCTTATAAGTGATGGTCATTCTTTTCTATTTGGAATAATTACTACTTGAAGTAACTTAATACTTGAAATAATTTATTGCCTTATTGCTAGGCATTTACTATTATTCCAGAGTTAGAGGTACTGGAGCTGAATGGCAGAGCAGAGTTCACATTCATTTCTTATCACGATGGTCATTCTTTTCTATTTGGAGTATTTACTACTATGAGTAACTTAGTACTTGAAGTAATGTAGTGTTTTGAGTAAAGCACAAATCTTTTGCTGCTAGGGATTCATTATTATTCTAGACTTAGCAGAACTGGACCTGAATGGAGAGCGAATAAATCTCTAAACTGACTATAAATAAGTACTAGAGACATTTTAAACGTTTCATTTGAAGCAACATGGAAGACGGAATGCGGTCTCCCAAAGGGAGTAAAGTGTGTGTTACTTATGTTACTATGGCGACCGCGTGTGTTACTTCTGGTTTTGTCTTACTCAGGCCGCGCCTTTCGCTGCGTTTCACAGCCCGGTTTTCACCGAGGTGTGTCAAGCATGTTGCGTGGAGTTTGCAAATGTTAGTCTTTCGCCAAAGGGGATATATTTTTTTTTCAAAGGAAGGGAAAAGAAACAGGGTAATTAATCAAAATTAAATGACCCCAAACATCTCATTGGTGGTAAGCCATGGTTTGATTCACCCCATTTCCTAAGCCATAACTGTGATTTGCTTCAATTCTCATGATGCAAGCTGGGTGGATCTGGCTACTCGGGTTTGTAAAGCATGCTTTGCTTGCAGTTGAGCATATC
>NW_024098506.1:0-2305 GCF_016545835.1 Crotalus tigris | reverse complement strand
CCCTTCCAAGTCTGTTATTCCATGACTCTGTAAGGGTCTCCTGCTGGAGCAGGGAGCTGGACTAGATGACCTCTAAGATCCCTTCCAAGTCTGTTATTCCATGACTCTGTAAGGGTCTCTTGCTAGAGCAGGGGGCTGGACTAGATAACCTCTAAGATCCCTTCCAAGTCTCTTATTCCATGATTCTGTAAGGGTCTCCTGCTGGAGCAGGGGGCTGGACTAGATGACCTCTAAAATCCCTTCCAAGTCTCTTATTCCATGATTCTGTAAGGGTCTCCTGCTGGAGCAGGGGGCTGGACTAGATGACCTCTAAGATCCCTTCCAAGTCTCTTATTCCATGATTCTGTAAGGGTCTCCTGCTGGAGCAGGGGGCTGGACTAGATGACCTCTAAGATCCCTTCCAAGTCTCTTATTCCATGATTCTGTAAGGGTCTCCTGCTGGAGCAGGGGGCTGGACTAGATGACCTCTAAAATCCCTTCCAAGTCTCTTATTCCATGACTCTGTAAGGGTCTCCTGCTGGAGCAGGGGGCTGGACTAGATGACCTCTAAGATCCCTTCCAAGTCTGTTATTCCATGACTCTGTAAGGGTCTCTTGCTGGAGCAGGGGGCGGACAAGATGACCTCTAAGACCCTTCCAAGGGTCTGTTAATTCCAGAATCTGGAGGTCTCCTGCTTAGCAGGGGGCTGGACTAGATGACACTCTAAAGATCAACTTCGAAGTTGTTTATTCCATGAATTCTGTAAGGAGTTCTCCTGCTGGAGCAGTGGGCTGGACTAGTAGATGACCTCTAAGATCCCTTCCAGTCTCTATTCCATGATTCTGTAAGGGTCGTCCTGATGGAGCAGGGGCTGGGACTAGATGACCTCTAAGATCCCTCCAAGTCTCTTATTCCATGATCTGTAAGGGGTCTCCTGCTGGAGCAGGGGGCTGGACTAGATGACCTCAGATCCCTTCCAAGTCTGTTATTCATGACTCTGTTAAGGGTCTCCGCTGTAGCAGGGGGCTGGAGCGGGCTGGACTAGTGACCTCTAAGATCCCTTCCAAAGTCTATTATTCCATGATTCTGTAAGGGTCTCATGCTGGAGCAGGGGGCTGGACTAGTGACCTCTAAGATCCCTTCCAAGTCTCTTATTCCATGACTCTGTAAGGGTCTCCTGCTGGAGCAGGGGGCTGGACTAGATGACCTCTAAAATCCCTTCCAAGTCTCTTATTCCATGACTCTGTAAGGGTCTCCTGCTGGAGCAGGGGGCTGGACTAGATGACCTCTAAGATCCCTTCCAAGTCTGTTATTCCATGACTCTGTAAGGGTCTCCTGCTGGAGCAGGGAGCTGGACTAGATGACCTCTAAGATCCCTTCCAAGTCTGTTATTCCATGACTCTGTAAGGGTCTCTTGCTAGAGCAGGGGGCTGGACTAGATAACCTCTAAGATCCCTTCCAAGTCTTTATTCCATGATTCTGTAGGGTCTCCTGCTGGAGCAGGGGGCTGGACTAGATGACCTCTAAAATCCCTTCCAAGTCTCTTATTCCATGACTCTGTAAGGGTCTCCTGCTGGAGCAGGGGGCTGGACTAGATGACCTCTAAGATCCCTTCCAAGTCTGTTATTCCATGACTCTGTAAGGGTCTCTTGCTAGAGCAGGGGGCTGGACTAGATAACCTCTAAGATCCCTTCCAAGTCTCTTATTCCATGATTCTGTAAGGGTCTCCTGCTGGAGCAGGGGGCTGGACTAGATGACCTCTAAAATCCCTTCCAAGTCTCTTATTCCATGACTCTGTAAGGGTCTCCTGCTGGAGCAGGGGGCTGGACTAGATGACCTCTAAGATCCCTTCCAAGTCTGTTATTCCATGACTCTGTAAGGGTCTCCTGCTGGAGCAGGGAGCTGGACTAGATGACCTCTAAGATCCCTTCCAAGTCTGTTATTCCATGACTCTGTAAGGGTCTCCTGCTGGAGCAGGGGGCTGGACTAGATGACCTCTAAGATCCCTTCCAAGTCTGTTATTCCATGACTCTGTAAGGGTCTCTTGCTAGAGCAGGGGGCTGGACTAGATAACCTCTAAGATCCCTTCCAAGTCTCTTATTCCATGATTCTGTAAGGGTCTCCTGCTGGAGCAGGGGGCTGGACTAGATGACCTCTAAAATCCCTTCCAAGTCTCTTATTCCATGACTCTGTAAGGGTCTCCTGCTGGAGCAGGGGGCTGGACTAGATGACCTCTAAGATCCCTTCCAAGTCTGTTATTCCATGACTCTGTAAGGGTCTCCTGCTGGAGCAGGGAGCTGGACTAGATGACCTCTAAGATCCCTTC
>NW_024098505.1:0-4041 GCF_016545835.1 Crotalus tigris | reverse complement strand
GGGCTGCTTTTTCCTTATCACTGTACATGTACAAATCTCGTCTCCCAATTCTGACAAACATAGTTTCTGTTATGTCCCGAGCCTTGCAAACGGCTCGGGCGTTTGCAGGCAGTCCCGGGCAGGTGCAAAGCTGCCCGGGACCAGACAGGCTGTCGCCAGCGCCGTGCGCATGCGCGGGTGCTGGCGCGGGAAAAGTAACCCAGTTACCCGGGAGTTGCCTCTATAAGAGGCTGCGAGGCGTTTGGGCGAGGCTGAAGCCATCTTCCTGTAAGCTGAACGCTGAATAAATGAAACTGAGAACACACTCCAGCTGCTTCTCGTGTCTGTTTTTCCCGCCACGGAACTCAAACACTGGCAACGGGGGGGGGGGGTGGGTGTGTGGGTGGGGGGGGGGGGGGGGGGGTTTTGAGGATGGGATGCCTTGCACTACCTGGAAAGGAAGAAGTGTAAGCTTACCCAAGGAGTCCTGAGCGGCGAAAGAGGAACGGCGTCGACTCGGCAGATGCCCGCCAATCCGGTGCGCATTCGGGGGTAGGCTGGCTGATAGACCCGTCTCCTGAAGATCCGAAGATGGCGAAAATCGGAAGGCTTTCGGAATTCGACGTCTCACATCCAGAGCGGTGGGAGTCCTACGTCTCCAGAATGGAGAACTACTTCAAGGCAAACCAAGTGAGGGAAGATAGCTTGAAGGCGGCCACCCTGCTTTGCGTTTGCGGCCAAGACGCCTTCGAAATCGCAGAAAACCTTGCAGCACCTGTCCCAGTAGAGTCTGTAAGCTACGCAGACCTGAAGAAGCTGCTGAAGGAGCATTTCCATCCCAAGGTGTCCATTATCTCATGGCGCCACACCTTCGAACAAAGGGATCAACGGTCCGGTGAGTCAGCCAAGGAATACATCGCCGCGTTACGGAAGGCCGCCAAGCCCTGCGAGTTCAAGGACCTCGAGGAACGACTGAGGGACCGATTCGTGTGCGGGTTAAGGCATCGCGAGCTACAAAAGAGACTTTTCGCAAAGGAAGAATTATCCTTCCAAGACGCCTTAAGGGAAGTCACCGCAGAAGAAGCAGCAGGCGGCGCCGTCAAAAACATGCGGCCGTTCAGAAACAGTGCAGAGGGTGCGTCCGTGCACCAGGAAGACGTCCGACGAAACTCCGAGGAGTATCCGGACGAAGAAGTCGACCGTCTACACCCCGCGAAGGAAGAGAACCAGAAGGGAAGCTCTTCGGCTCCGCTCAAGTGCATCGGCTGTGGAGGTCGCCACAGAAGAACCGACTGCAAGTTCCGCTCCGCTACCTGCCGGGCATGCGGCAAACAAGGGCACATTGCAGCTGTGTGTCTGAGCCGACGAAAGGCCCAACCCCAAGAAGAACGCCTGAAAGGTACCAGATTCCCCAGCCAGAATAGGGTAGTTTTTTGCGCTTCGCGAAGAAGCATCTGTAGAACAGGCACACACAAGCCCATGAAGAAAAAGCTGTCACTCAACGTGAAGCTACAAGGGGTTCCATTATCTATGGAACTAGACACAGGGTCTGCCCTGTCCATCATTTCATTGCAGACATTTAGGAAGATTTGTTCCAGAAGTGGGTCTAAGGCCAAGTTAAGGCCTTCTGATATTGTATTAACAGATTTTCAGAACTCAAGAGTGTGTGTTAAGGGGGAGGCCACCCTTAACGTGCAATACAAGAGTTTTGAAGGTCCACTAGACTTATTAGTAGTAGGGGGTGAACGAACGAGTATCATAGGACTCGATTGGTTTGAGGCCCTGGGGATACACGTCACAGGACTCAATAGCTTACAAACACTCGACCTACAGGAAGTCTGCACAGAATTTGCAGATGTATTAGGGCTGTCCTGTTAAGATTCAGGAAATCAGGCCTCAAGCTCAGAAAAGACAAATGCCAGATTGGGGTGCCTTCTACTGAATTTCTGGGATTCAAAATTGATGCTGCTGGGATTCATCCTGCTGAATCCAAACTAACTGCTAGTTTAGATGCACCCAGGCCAAAGTCTAAGGCCGAACTTCAGGCCTTTCTAGGCCTCCTGAATTTCTACAATTCTTTTCTTCCACATAAAGCTAGTGTAGCTGAGCCTCTTCACAGGCTAATAGACAAACAGGCTGTGTGGCTGTGGTCACAAGCGCATGAGGCTTGCTTTAAAGAAGTCAAGGCCTTGCTCACTTCTAACAGTGTTCTTGCACATTTCAACGAGTCTCTCCCTGTGTGCATCGCTTGTGATGAGTCCCCCTACGGGGTTGGAGCTGTCCTGAGTCACCTCAGGTCTGATGGAACTCAGGTTCCTATTGCATACTACTCCAGAACACTGTCTTCTGCCGAGCGCAACTACGCTCAGATAGACAGGGAGGCTCTGGCTGTTGTTGCTTGAATTAAAAAATTCCACGATTTTCTATATGGCAGGCATTTCACGGTCTTTACTGACCATAAGCCTCTGCTGGGACTGTTTACCACACGTAAGCAGACTCCCCAAATCATTTCCCCTAGAATGCTTAGGTGGTCTATTTTTTTGTCTGCATATGATTTTTCATTACTCCACAAGCCTGGGAAAGAAATGGGCCATGCTGATGGCCTCAGTAGGTTGCCTCTGCCAGTAGTAGAAGCTGACCCCGCGCCAGCTGTCAACCTTCTATCAATCCAAGCCTTGCCCGAGCTCCCTCTTAGTGCCAGGGATGTTACCGCTGAAACAGGTACAGATCACACACTTTCACGTGTCCGCTCCTGGGTCCTGTCCGGGTGGCATGAGCACTGCCCTAGTCCTGAGTTTCAGAGTTTCTGGTCCAAAAGAAACGAACTGTCCCTTTCTCAGGGTTGTCTGCTTTGGGGAAACAGAGTTGTCATCAAACCTCCCTGAGGAACTAGGGTCTTAGAAATCCCTCCCGAGGGTCATCCTCGGCATTGTTCGTATGAAGGCTCTGCACGCAGCCACTTGTGGGGCATGCTTTAGATAAAGATATTGAGGGCTAAGGTACACGCATGCCACCTGTGCCAAACGTCTCGCCGAGATGCCCAAAGCTCTTGCATAGATGGGAGGAAACACAGTCCCCATGGCTAGGTGCACATTTGAAGCTTGGCCCTTTCAGGGCCAGTTCTTCTAGTCCTTGTTGACAGCCATTCAAAAGAGCCTTGAGGTTTGTCTGCTCATCCACCACCACTGCAAAGACTATTTCAGGTACTGAGGGGGATTTTGCTGCACCCACGGGCTGCCAGACGTCAGTGTCCGACAACGGCCCCAATTCGCCTCCTCCGAATTCCAAGTTTCTTACAGCAAAACCTGATTCGTCATGCCAGTCCGCGCCTTTTCACCCGTCCACCAACGGTATGGCTGAACGCATGGTGCGCATCTCAAAGGACGCCTTGAAGAGACTCACCTACGGTGACTGGCATCACAGGTTGGCTGACTTTCTCCTTTCTTATCGCACCACACCGTCCACTTCTACAGGGAGAAGTCCAGCTGAACTTCGTTGGGGGCGCCAACTTACTACTAGACTTGACCGGTTGCATCCGGACAGACTGCCTTCATCTACCTCACATCCTAGGGCCCCTAGACAACTACTTGTGGGTGCCCCGGGTTGGGCTCGCAATTACGGGCCTGGTCATACATGGGTCCCCGCTTCTGTGTCCAGGATCACAGGTCTTCTCTCCTACGAGGTTGCCCTGGACAACGGTCGTGTCCTGCGTCGGCACATCGACCAACTTCGCTCTAGGCGAGACTTTTCTGATGAGACTCCTGGGTCTTTTCCAGGGGGGGAGGGGGACCCTTTGGAGCAAAGGGAAGGGCAAGAGCTACTGCCCATCTCCACTGAGGGAGCCACAAACGGCTCGTCCCAAGGTTCTGCAATTGCTCCGAAAAGAAAGTCATGGAGCTTATCCACACAACAGGCACTCACGTCTACTCCAGCCAGGGAGTCACCCCGGGGGCATACTCACTTTCCACACACATCACACAGCACTCCAGCAACGGAGGATACCCGGGGGCATCCCAACAAATCATTCCCCGCAAGAGAGCTGGCACACAATTCCAAAGGTTG
>NW_024098504.1:0-5998 GCF_016545835.1 Crotalus tigris | reverse complement strand
ACTTGAATATGGTTAGGAGGGCACTGACTTTTCTAGCCTGTCCTATCTATGTTTCCTGGTAAAATACCTGGGAAAATACCATTGGAGGAAAATTCCATTTAGGATTAGGGTTAGGTCACCATGAACTCGGAGAGCAAAAAGGACATTGCCAACAAATTCAGAGTGCTTGGTTATGGTTAGGAGGGCACGGATTTTTCTGGCCTGCCCTATCTATGTTTCTTAGTAAAATACATGGGAAAATCCCATTGGAGGAAAATTCCACTTAGGGTTAGGGTTTGACCACTATGAACTCATAGAGCAAAATGGACATTACCATCAAATTTGGAGTGCTTGGGTATGGTTAGGAGGGCAGTGACTTTTCTTACCTGCACTATCTATGTTCCTGGTAAAATACATGCGAAAATCCCATTGGAGGAAAATTCCACTTAGGGTTAGGGTTTGATCACTATGAACTCATAGAGCAAAATGGACATTATCATCCAATTCGGAGTGCGTGGGTATGTTTAGGAGGGCAGTGAGTTTTCTTTCCTGGACTATCTATGTTTCCTGGTAAAATACATGGGAAAATCCCATTGGAGGAAAATTCCACTTAGGGTTAGGGTTTGATCACTATGAACTCATAGAGCAAAATGGACATTGCCAACAAATTCATAGTGCTTGGTTATGGTTAGGAGGGCACAGATTTTTCTGGCCTGCCCTATCTATGTTTCATGGTAAAATACATGGGAGAATCCCATTGGAGGAAAATTCCATTTAGTGTTAGGGTTAGGTCATCATGAACTCATAGAGCAAAATGGACATCGCCAACAAATTCAGAGTGTTTGGGTATGCTTAGGAGGGCACTGACTTTTCTCTGCATGGACTACCTATGTTTATGGTAAAATACATGGGAAAATACCATTGGAGGAAAATTCCACTTAAGGGTTAGGGTTTGACACTATGAAAACTCAATAGAGCAAATTTTATTTTTACATTGCCAACAAATATCAGAGTTGCTCGGTTATGGTTGAGGAGGGCAATGGACTTTTTCTTGCATGACTATTCTATGTTTCCTGTAAAATATATGTGAAAATCCCATTGGGAGGAAAATTCCAATTAGGATTAGGTTAGGTCACCATGAACTCAGAGGAGCAAAAGGACATTGCAACACATTCAGAGTGCTTGGTTGGTTAGGAGCGGCACACGGATTTTTATGGCCTGCCCTATCTATGTGTCCTGGTAAAATATATGTGAAAATCCCATTGGAGGAAAATTCCATTTAGGGTTAATGTTAGGTCACCATGAACTCGGAGAGCAAAATGGACATCACCAACAAATTCGGAGTTCTTGGTTATGGTTAGGAGGGCCTGACTTTTTAGTCTGCCATATCTATGTTTCCTGGTAAAATACATGGGAAAATCCCATTGGAGGAAAATTCCACTTAGGGTTAGGGTTAGGTCACCATGAACTCATAGAGCAAAATGGACATTACCATCAAATTCGGATAGGAGCTACTTGAATATGGGTAGTGAGGGCACTCTGACTTTTCTAGCCTGCCCTATATATGTTTCATGGTTAAAATACATGGGAAAATCCCATTGGAGGAAAATTCCACTTAGGATTAGGGTTAGGTCACCATTGAACTCAGAGAGCAAAATGGACATTGCCAACAAATTTGGAGTTCCTTGTTATGGTTAGGAGGGCACGGAAATTTTCTGGCCTGCCCTATTTATGTCCTCGAAAAATACATGGAAAATCCTTGGAGGAAAATTCCCACCTAGGTTAGGTTAGCTCACCATGAATTCATAGAGCAAAAGGGACATCGTGAACAAATTAGGAGTGCTTGGGTATGGTTAGGAGGGCACTTAACTTTCTAGACTGCCCTATCTATGTTTCCTGGTAAAATACATGGAAAAATCCAATTGGAGGAAAATTCCACTTAGGGTTAGGGTTAGGTCACCATGAACTCATAGTGCAAAATGGACATCACCAACAAATTCAGAGTTATTGGGTCTGGTTTGGAGGACACTCATATTTATATCCTGCCCTATCTATGTTTCCTGGTAAAATACATTGGAAAATTCAATTGGAGGAAAATTCCACTTAGGGTTAGGGTTAGGTCACCATGAACTCATAGTGCAAAATGGACATCGCCAACAAATTCAGAGTGATGGGGTATGGTTAGGCGGGCCAGGAGTTTTCTGGCCTGCCCTATCTATGATTCCTGGTAAAATACATGGGAAAATCCCTTTGGAGGAAAAGTCCACTTAGGGTTAAGGTTAGGTCACCATGAACTCGGAGAGCAAAATGGACATTACCATCAAATTCGGAGTACTTGAATATGGTTAGGAGGGCCTGACTTTTTAGTCTGTCCTATCTATGTTTCATTGTAAAATACATGGGAATATCCCATTGGAGGAAAATTCCACTTAGGGTTAGGGTTAGGTCACCATGGACTCATAGAGCAAAATGGACATCGCCAACAAATTCAGAGTGCTTGGGTATGGTTAGGAGGGCACTGACTTTTCTTGCCTGGACTATCTATGTTTCCTGGTAAAATACATGGGAAAATCCCATTGGAGGAAAATTCCACTTAGGGTTAGGGTTTGACCACTATGAACTCATAGAGCAAAATGGACATTGCCAACAAATTTGGAGTTCTTGGTTATGGTTAGGAGGGCACAGATTTTTCTGGCCTGCCCTATCTATGTTTCCTCGTAAAATACATGGGAAAATCCCTTTGGAGGAAAATTCCACTTAGGGTTAGGGTTAGGTCACCATGAACTCATAGAGCAAAATGGACATTACCATCAAATTCAGAGTACTTGAATATGGTTAGGAGGGCACTGACTTTTCTAGCCTGCCCTATCTATGTTTCGTGGTAAAATACCTGGGAAAATCCCATTGGAGGAAAATTCCACTTAGGATTAGGGTTAGGTCTCCATGAACTCGGAGAGCAAAATGGACGTTGCCAACAAATTCAGAGTGCTTAGCTATGGTTAGGAGTACACGGATTTTTCTGGCCTGCCCTATCTATGTTTCATGTTAAAATACATGGGAAAATCCCGTTGGAGGAAAATTCCACTTAGGGTTAGGGTTAGTTCACCATGAACTCATAGAGCAAAATGGACATCGCCAACAAATTCAGAGTGCTTGGTTATGGTTAGGAGGGCACGGATTTTTCTGGCCTGCCCTATCTATGTTTCTTAGTAAAATACATGGGAAAATCCCATTGGAGGAAAATTCCACTTAGGGTTAGGGTTTGATCACTATGAACTCATAGAGCAAAATGGACATTATCATCCAATTCGGAGTGCTTGGGTATGTTTAGGAGGGCAGTGAGTTTTCTGTCCTGGACTATCTATGTTTCCTGGTAAAATACATGGGAAAATCCCATTGGAGGAAAATTCCACTTAGGGTTAGGGTTTGATCACTATGAACTCGGAGAGCAAAATGGACATTGCCAACAAATTCATAGTGCTTGGTTATGGTTAGGAGGGCACAGATTTTTCTGGCCTGCCCTATCTATGTTTCATGGTAAAATACATGGGAGAATCCCATTGGAGGAAAATTCCATTTAGTGTTAGGGTTAGGTCATCATGAACTCATAGAGCAAAATGGACATCGCCAACAAATTCAGAGTGTTTGGGTATGCTTAGGAGGGCACTGACTTTTCTTGCATGGACTATCTATGTTTCCTGGTAAAATATATGTGAAAATCCCATTGGAGGAAAATTCCACTTAGGATTAGGGTTAGGTCACCATGAACTCGGAGAGAAAAATGGACATTGCCAACAAATTCAGAGTGCTTGGTTATGGTTAGGAGGGCACTGACTTTTCTTGCATGGACTATCTATGTTTCCTGGTAAAATACATGGGAAAATCCCATTGGAGGAAAATTCCACTTAGGGTTAGGGTTTGATCACTATGAACTCATAGAGCAAAATGGAGATTACCATCAAATTCAGAGTACTTGAATAGGGTTAGGAGGGCAGTGACTTTTCTTGCCTGGACTATCTATGTTTCCTGGTAAAATACATGGGAAAATCACATTGGAGGAAAATTCCACTTAGGGTTAATGTTAGGTCACCATGAACTCGGAGAGCAAAATGGACATAACCAACAAATTCGGAGTTCTTGGTTATGGTTAGGAGGGCCTGACTTTTTAGTCTGCCCTATTTTTGTTTCCTGGTAAAATACATGGGAAAATCCCAGTGGAGGAAAATTCCATTTAGGGTTAGGGTTAGGTCAGCATGAACTCATAGAGCAAAATGGACATCGTCAACAAATTCAGAGTACGTGAGATATGGTTAGAAGGGCACTGACTTTTCTAGTACCTGCGCCTATCTCTATTTTTCCTGGTAAATACATGGGAAAAATCCCATTGGAGGAAAATTCCCTAGGATTAGGGTTAGGTTCACCATGAACTCACAGAGCAAAATGGACCCCGCCAACAAACTCGGAGTGCTTGCTTATGGTTAGGAGGCCACTTAATTTTCTAGGCTGCGCTATTTAGGTTTTCTTGTAAACTACATGGGAAATTCCCATAGGAGGAAAATTCCACTTATGGTTAGGGTTAGGTACCCATGAACTCATAGAGCAAAATGGACATCGCCAACAAACTCGGAGTGCTTGGGTATGATTAGGAGGGCACGGACTTTTCTAGCCTGCCCTATCTATGTTTCCTGGGAAAATACATGGGAAAATCCCATTGGGGAAAATTCCACTTAGGGTTAGGGTTAGGTCACCATGAACTCATAGAGCAAAATGGACACCGCCAACAAATTCAGAGTGCTTGGGTCTGGTTAGGAGGGCACTGACTTTTCTAGGCTGCCCTATCTATGTTTCCTGGTAAAGAGCTATTGAAATCCCTTGGAGGAAAATTCCACTTAGGGTTAGGGGTTTGATCACTATGACCTCATATTGCAAAAATGACATTACCACAAATTCAGGTGCTTGGTTATGGTTTCGGAGGCAGACGGATTTTTTTCTGGCCTGCCCTTATCCTATGTTTCCTGGTAAAATACAATGGGAAAAAATTCCCTTTGGAGGAAAATTCCACTTAGGGTTTAAGGTTAGGTCACCCATGAACTCAGAGGCAAAATGACATTACCATCAAATTCGAGTACTTGAATAGGTTAGGAGGGCCTGACTTTTTAGTCTGTCCTATCTATGTTTCATTGTAAAATACATGGGAATATCCCATTGGAGGAAAATTCCACTTAGGGTTAGGGTTAGGTCACCATGGACTCATAAAGCAAAATGGACATCGCCAACAAATTCAGAGTGCTTGGGTATGGTTAGGAGGGCACTGACTTTTCTTGCCAGGACTATCTATGTTTCCTGGTAAAATACATGGGAAAATCCCATTGGAGGAAAATTCCACTTAGGGTTACGGTTAGGTCACCATGAACTCATAGAGCAAAATGGACATCGCCAACAAATTTGGAGTTCTTGGTTATGTTAGGAGGGCACGATTTTTTCTTGGCCTGCCCTATCTATGGTTTCCTCGTAAAATACATGGGGAAATCCCTTTGGAGAAATTCCACTTAGGGTTAGGGTTAGGTCACCATGAACTCATAGAGCAAAATGGACATTACCATCAAATTCAGAGTACTTGAATATGGTTAGGAGGGCACTGACTTTTCTAGCCTGCCCTATCTATGTTTCGTGGTAAAATACCTGGGAAAATCCCATTGGAGGAAAATTCCACTTAGGATTAGGGTTAGGTCTCCATGAACTCGGAGAGCAAAATGGACGTTGCCAACAAATTCAGAGTGCTTAGCTATGGTTAGGAGTACACGGATTTTTCTGGCCTGCCCTATCTATGTTTCATGTTAAAATACATGGGAAAATCCCGTTGGAGGAAAATTCCACTTAGGGTTAGGGTTAGTTCACCATGAACTCATAGAGCAAAATGGACATCGCCAACAAATTCAGAGTGCTTGGCTATGGTTAGGAGTACACGGATTTTTCTGGCCTGCCCTATCTATGTTTCCTGGTAAAATACATGGGAAAA
>NW_024098503.1:0-2425 GCF_016545835.1 Crotalus tigris | reverse complement strand
GGGCCGGTGGATGCCTCAGATGACAGCTCGGAGGGCGAACCCCTGGTAAGTGGATGCATCACACCCATCTTCAAAACAGTGACTATATTAATCCCCCCCAGGCCCGAAGCTGTGAAGGTGAAAGCCTTAATAGACTCTGGCTGTACCCGCTGCCTCATTAGCCCAACACTAGTGGGGAATCTGGGCATCCCATCCAAGAGACTGGAACAACCAATCTCATTTGGCCAGCTAGATGGATCCATAGCAGGGGGGGTGCCAGCTACCCTAGCCACTTTGCCAATACATCTCTCCCTGGGCAACCATGAAGAGGACTTAATGTTTGTGGTGACCCCAGGTATGGAATGCCCAATGATTCTAGGGATGGAATGGTTGAAAAAATGGAACCCCTGGGTAAATTGGAGGACGACAGAAATCAAATTCCCGAGGGGGGACCCTATGGACTTAAAACCCCAAGGGAGGCTACCAGAACAAGAAGAATAGAAAAAGCATCCATAGGAGAGGAAAAAGATAAAACAGACAATACCAGAGGAATAATAGGGACCTTGCTGAATCTTCAGTGAGGAGAGGGCGAATGAGCTTCCCCTCCCCACCGACCCCACAGACTGTACCATTGAATTTCAAGCCTGGGGCAAAACTCCCGAAGCCCAGATTATACTCCATGAGCCCAAAGGAGAAGGAGGAGGAAATCGAAAGATTATAAAAAAAAAACTTGGAGAGGAGTGAGGTTTCATTGAGCCAGCCAAAGCCTAAAGTGGCTGCCCCGGTCCTTTTTAGAGATAAGAAGGATGTCTCTTTACACTTATGTGTGGATTATAGGGCCTGAATACAATCAATGAAAGCATCCTATACCCTCTGCCCCTCATGAAAGACATGCTGTCAAACCTCTCGAAAGGGAAAAAATTTTCTAAACTAGATCTAAGGGAAGCGTACTATCGTGTGAGAATTAAGGAAGGGGACGAATGGAAGACTGCATTTAACTGCCCCAGGGGGTGCTATCAATTCAAAGTCTTGCCATTTGGATTACAAGGGGGCCCTGCAGTCTTTATGCAATTAATCAATGACGTTCTAAGGGAGCACCTATTTAAGGGGGTCCTTGTTTACTTGGACAACATTCTTATCTTTACTGAAACAAAAGAAGAACACGTCAAACTTGTCAGAGCGGTTTTAAAGAAGCTGCGAGCCGCTCACCTATATGCCCAACTCTCAAAATGCGAATTCCACCAGGAAAGGATAGACTACCTAGGCTATCGCATATCCCCACAGGGCATTGAAATGGACCCAGAGACGGTCAGAGCAGTAGTAGAATGGGCACCACCCCGCACAAGAAAGCAACTACAAAGTTTCCTGGGCTTTTTTTGCAAACTTTAACGCCAATTCACCCCCTCATTTGTCCCATATAGCCCTTGCCCCTCACTAACTTACAAAAATAGAAGGAGCATCCTCAGTAAAAACCTAGCCAGTGCACTAACATGTGGACATGGAGTGCCAGCAGCGTCTTTGATGAGGACTAAAGAGACTTTTTTGTCTGTCCGAACCAGTACTAAGGCACCCAGACATGGACAAGCCCTTCATAATACAGGCAGATGCAAGTGATGTGGCAGTGGGGGCTGTGCTATTACAAGAAAATGATGATGCAGTATTGCAACCCTGTGCATATACACCCAAGAAACTCACGGAAACAGAACAGCGCTGGCCCGTATGGGAGAAGGAGGCTTATGGGATACGTTGGGCATTACTCACGTGGCGACAGTTCCTGGAAGGCAACAAAATCACCTTCCAGGTATGGACTGATCACAAAAATTTAGAAGCCCTGAAAACTTCCAGGAAACTCAATCCCAAACAAGCCCGCTGGTCCCAGCATTTTCACCAATTCCAATTTAAGCTCAAACATGTCACACAGGAAGAAAGAACTTTCCTGGCAGATGCTCTACCTCGCATGCCCCCAATATAACAGCGCACTCGAACCACAGAATCGAGACAATAATGCAGGTCACAAATGGCAAGCACAGTAACACAAGAACCCAAGCCAAAATACAAAAACACAATGGGACAGCCAAAATGGGATTGAATTCAGAAAAGTTTGGAAACAGAGAATGGTTTTCAGAAAAACAAAAATGTGTGCACAATGAGAGACGGGTTGCTGGGTAGGGGAAAAGTTATATATACCAACAACCCAAAGAGTCACTTTCATGCAGCTTTGCCATGATACAAAATCAGCAGGGCATTTTGGATTTGTAAAAACTTTACACTTAATTAAATGGCAATTTTGGTGGCCATCCATGAAAAGGACATTGAAAGTTATATAGCCAGTTGTCCAAAATTTGCCACTGCAAAGAGGTTGCAAGGGAAATCGCCAGGACTATTACAAACAGTGGCAAGTCCCTCAGCTCCCTGGAGAGAAATAGCCATGGATTTTATAGTGGAA
>NW_024098502.1:0-7482 GCF_016545835.1 Crotalus tigris | reverse complement strand
AGGTGCTTGTCTGTTTGAATCTGAAGTCCCAGAGCAGTTTAATTTTATCATTTTCTATGACTTTCTCTATTTTATGATCCCACCAGTTTTTGCTTACAGGCAAATGATATTTTTTGCAGATCTTCCAATGCACCATTGTTGCTACTTTGTAATGCCGCTGCTTGTAATCAGTTTGTGAAATCTTCTTGCAACAGCTTACCACAGGGGGTACACTGTTTCTTCGCTTCTTTGCATAGGCGGCACTTACTGTCTATGTTTGCTGTCTTCTTTCAATTTTGACTTTGTATGAATTTGTCCTTAAGGCTTGGTCTTGTGCAGCCAGAATTAGTCCCTCGGTCTCTTTCTTCAACTTTCCTGCTCTTAGCCATTGCCAGGTCTTGTTATTATCTGCTTTCCCAGCTATTTTTTTTCATGTATTGGCCATGTAGTGCTTTGTCTTCCCATGCCTCTATTCTGTTCTTCATTTGGTCTTTCTTGTAGGCCAGTTTGGTCTCTCAGTAGTTAGTAAGCCTTCCTGATATACTAATTTCAGTGCATCTTCATCATTGTTCTTCAGATATTCTTCCAAAGCCATTTTTTCTTCTTCAACCATCTGATGTACTTTTTTTTTTTTTTGTAGCACTCCACGCATCCTATTTCGTCCTTGTATATAAAGTCTATCAATGTCCACTGCGTGGATGAATTGCATGATCATTGTCATTATTTTTCTGGTCTGCCTATCCATTGCTTTTAGTTCTGCTTGAGTCCAGTCCACTATTCCAGCTGTGTATCTAATGACTGGGATTGCCCAGGTGTTGATTGCCTTTATGGTATTTCCTCCATTGAGTTTGGATGTTAAGATCTTCTTCACTCTCTTGATGTATTCACCTCTAATCTTTTTCTTGACTTCAGTGTGCTTGATGTTGTCAGCTTGAAGGATACCCAAGTATTTGTAGTATTCTTCCTCATCCAGACTCTTAATGTTATTTTAGTGGGGCATCTTGATTCCTTCATTTTTCACTATTTTCTTGTTTGATAGAAGTGGGCACATTATGTCATAAGCCAAACTCCATACCTATCCGTGGCTATATATACAGGACAGGGTTGAGCAGTAGATTCTGTATTTCAGATGATGTTTTTCCATACAGCTTCAGATCATCCATGTAAAGGGAGATGGGATTAGTCTAGCAGATGTTTTGATGTTGTTGTATAAAACCATGTCCTGAGTTATTTATAGTATTGTTGACAGAGAAACACAGATGCAATAACAAAATAGTAATGGGATAATAGAATACTCCTTGAAATATTCTCTCCTGATATTAACCTTCTCCCAGCTTATAACCACATTGAGTCATGCCAACTGTAGTACTTCCATTGTTCCATCGATTTTGCACAAATTTCTGATGTTTCTTTTTTTTTTTTTTTTTTTATACTTTACTCCTTGTATTTATAGGCACTTGGATATCCAATCATGTGGCAGAGAGTCAAATGCCTTTTTGTAGTCAATCCATGCCACATTCAGGTTGGTCTTCCTTCTCTTGCAGTTTTCCAAGATCATTTTGTCTACTAGGAGTTGATCCTTTGTTCCTCTGCTATTGGGGCGGCTTCCTTTCTGCTCAGGTGGAAAGAGATTGTTTTCAACTAGATGCTGTTGCACTGCATCAGCTACTACACCAGTTAGTAATTTGATAGTTGTTGGTAAGCAGGTAATTGGCCTGTAGTTACCTGGTGTTGCCCCTTTTGCTGGATTTTTCATTATTAGGTAGGTTTTCCCAGTTGTTAGCCACTTTTCAATTTCTCCTACTTGTAGTATATTGTTGAATTGTTTGGCAATGAGTGGGTGTATAACAGTTAGATGTTTCAACCAAAACCCATGCAGTTCATCTTCACCTGGTGCTGACCAATTTTTGATTTTCTTTGCTCTTTTTCTACCATTTTTGTTGTTATTACTAGTTCTTTCATTTCAACTTCTGTTTTATTTGCATCCACCTTTTTAACCAAGCTGCATCTTGTTGTATTTCTGTGTTGGGGGTATCCATATCTGCTTCCAGAATTGCACTGTTTCTTCCTTGTCAGGTACTGCCTGATTCCTTGCAGTTTCTCCATTGATGGATTGGTAGAAATGTTTCTGATTGGATTGAAATTGGAGGTTCTGCCTATAGTTTGCAATTCGAGCTTCATATCTACTGATTTTCCTGGCTATAGCTGTTATTTGTTGCTTTATTATTTCCAGTGCTTCCTGATCTTCCTTGTTTCTAAGTGGTATTTCTTGATTAGGTATTCTTTGGTCTTCTTGTTCTTCAGCTTCTTTTCTTTCATCTGTTCTAGCTTGCTTGCATGTGATCTTAACTTGCTGATCTTATTTTCTAGTCTAACCTTCCATTTTTGTGGTGCAATGTTTGTTTGTTTTTCTTTTTTGTTGATTTAATCCAGTGTATTCTTGTTATAACTGGCAGCTGTGTGTAGCATTAATTGGTTTGTTTCTTGCTAGGTGAATTAGAGTGCTATATACTTGATATTGCAATATTTGCATCTTTTAATGCTTGTGCTAGCTGTTTCTTTGGAACAAGCTTCAATGCAGGTAGCCTTATTCTGTTGTTTTTGTGTTGTTCTAGATGCTCAGTTATTCTTTGTTTCAATTCTTTTATTTCTTTAGTTGGAGGGTTTTGTTCTTCCTGAGGTAGAGGTGCCTGGTTTCCAAATGAGAACAGTTGTATATCTCTGCTAGATTCCTTCACTGCCAACTCCCCCTGGTTTGCCTCTACATTCTGAATTACTTCTGATAAGGCTTTGATTTCTTTGCCCTGGGTAAACCTTTGCAGTTCGTCCAATTCTGTTTCTGTGAATACTTTATTTCGTGTTATAAATCAGCGTTGATCTGCTAGTCTCTGTTCTGTTATTTCTGATTCTGGATGTTGTTCTTTCCAGAACTGGTGCATTCGTTTTAGATGTCCTCTTCTTGTTGGACTTGATCTGTAGTAACAGATCATTATTTCTTTGTTTTCAATCACTGTGTATCTGCGACGGGTAAACATCTTTTCTTCCAGTAGTTCTGCAGCTGCTGGCCCTGGTTGCTCAGCCAACAGTCATGAGTCCTGTAACCCATTTTTCACCAGATATCCAGGAACTCCGATATCTAGCGCGGACCTTGTTAACCCGGGCGACGTCCGAGCCGGTATGGCATTCTGAAATTTACGTATCACCATATTTTTTATGGGAGAGACACTCTTTGTCTGACTCCTCTGATGAGACCTGTCCAGTATGGTTGAACCTCTGGCATAGCTCTCATCTTCCTCAGAGTACACAAGCCCCACAACCACGTCAAGGTAGTGCCTCACTGGGGGTATTATTATTATTATTATTATTATTATTATTAATATTATTATTATTATTATTACAGCTTGTGATAAAATAAGACCTAAAATAAAAGATCAAAGTCATACATTTTTAATGTATGTCTTTTTTTTGATGCTTGTAAAAATGGGTCCAAACTTTAATTGCAGGTACTATCGTGATTTTTGGGTGGGACATTCTTCCCCAAGAATGCCCCTGAAGGGGAATAGGTCTGCAAACAACTGCAGTTAGTTACACTGGGGATTTTTTTTTCAGGAGCTGCAGTTCATAGTATCTTTTTGTATGTGGAGAGAAAACAATATAAACCAAAATAAAATATTATTCAAAGATAAACACAGACTATTTCAGAAGGATGCTCATAGTTTCTTAGGAGCAGTTTCAGAGTGTGCTTCAAGGCTTAAAAATCTCTTCAAATGTGTTAGAAATAGGTTGGAAGGAAGTATTACACCAAATGTTTCTTTCTCAAAAGTAGATCTGTAGAAAAATCTGTAACACACCATGGTGGAATCTTAGCAAAGCCAGAAAATACAAGTACTATCTTATTTAATCATTTATATTTCTGTCTGACAGCATAAATATTCCATAGTGTTCTGCAACATATTACTTATTTCTCACCAGATGTGTGTAATGTCATGGTTATTGCTCCAGACTAGTTATATAAAAGTAGTTTTCTCTATATATTACTTCAGCAATCAGTTTTGGAAAGAAAAGTGTGCATTAGGTAAGCCTGACTGAAGCAGAATGAACAGTTGTTTAGTTCCATCATTCAGTTTTTGGATTCTAATTTCAGCCTCACCCTTCTATTATATTTTCAACCATCCTTCCATTTCCTTAAGATTATTATTTCTCCAGGACTTTTCCCAATGGTTATAGCTGGAGTTCTGTTAGATAATTTTCCCAAAACAATCTTTTTAAATTATTCAAATTTAAAATGCAGCTTTTATAAATATTTTATGCACAATATACAAAAAGTCAAAAGTGCTTGTTGTTCTACAAACAAAACTCAGATTTCTTTTAATATTGATAGATCAAAGGAACCTTTGCTTAGGGGATCAGAAAATCTTTGTAATGGAATCAATCAGGAGTCTGGTAGCATCTTTTCTGACAAATGCATTTGATTAAAAAGGACAGGCCTTCAGGATCTGACTTAATCAGATGGGTTCATCAGAAAAGGTGTTTTCAGACTGCTGGCTTTTGACTATCGTAGACCTAACACAACTGCCTTTCTACATAGCAGCCTCAGTATTCATTTCTCCTATTACTGATACAGAATTAATTATAGGACCTTCCCAGTGAACTCAATGTCCAGTGCCCAGCAGAAAGTAATTTACTGTATCTGATCACTTAGAGTCAATCAAGCACACTAAATAATTGAAGAAACACTAGCAAAACAGCATAGCAAGCCAATGGTTATTAATAGCAAGATATAATAGTTTAATTAAATATATCTCAGCAAAGATTACCAAGCCTATCACCTTAGCCAGGGTGTCAAACTGGCGCCCGCAGGCCAGCTGCATCATGAAGAGGCTGCGCCTACCCCAGCTTCGGCAATGCGAAAAAAGTTGCGATACATCACATGTCATGTGATGCAATGAATTTGACACCCGTGCCTTAGTCCCTCTTCAAATAATTTGACCTCAAACACAATCCCTCCTCAACATTTTCAGCTGTTGAATGAAGTCTGCCTATGTCTCAAAACAAAGTATCAGGATAAATTACTACCATAAATCTGATTTGTGGCTCCCTATTCAATATTTTGCTGAAAATGCTTTGGCAAGTGTATGCAAAGATTTGTAATTATATATTTTCTTGCTTAGTAAAAAAATTCTCTTTCCACTGTAATATAAAAATTAGACGGTTGGATATTAATTTAATGTTCTGATAAGATGAGTTTCAGAGTGACTAGTGCAGCCAAATATATGAAACTGTTTTATGCTAACTGCTCTTAACCATTACTGGAAATTTCTAAACTTGCTTTAGCGGGAATTCTGAGCACCTATACTTGAGATTATTTAATTGCAAATAGTGTAAACATAGTTCTTCAGATATGCAAACGTGTTTTTCAAAATGTACTTCAATTACAACATATTTCTAGAAGTCACTTCTATTATCATCATTGCTACATTACCCTGTTGAGCTGACATTTGGGATTAGCTGAATTGGATTCAGCTAACTTCAAATGTATGCTTATCATTCCAGGTTCTAGGATGCTCTGTTTATATGTAGCTTTCAGCATACCCAGGGCTTGCATTACAGGTTATATTTGATAAAACTTTAAAGTTACAATACCTATCCTGTTCAAAAAATCTGTATTTATTGCACATATAACTCACAGAAAAAAAATCAACTTTTGACTGTTCAAAATCAAGTTCAACTTTTGATAGCTGTATTAGTTGTTATGCATATTTTGCTTTTATGATGCACTAAATCATAGATTGCAACTCTCGAGCAATCTGTTTACATCTTCTGTGCCCCTTTTAAAAATTCAAAATAATCCCTATTTCAGTATGCTAATCATTCTGGCTAAGAGCAGTCTTTAATATACAATAATGTGATCTTACAGAAACTTGAATTTGGCATATATGCCTGTTAATGCTCTGAGAGCCCTTCTAACCACATCTGATAACTTAATATGTAAATTAGTTGGATGGGAAATACTGTGGCTTACCATTCCTATCAGCCTTGAGAAGCTGCTGTTTGAAAGTGATTGCACATATTGTCTCATCAAAATTTCTACAGCTATTGACAAAAGTTATTGCATAACTATTATTGTCAGGTTCAGTCTGCAAATCTGATCAAAGTAATACCTTAAAGCACTTTGACTGGTGTCATTAAATCAAGTGTAGGGCATTATAAAACTGTGTGCATGCATATTTAAATAATATTTTAGAATCTTTATCTAAGAATGTATTCTTTATCCTAGGGCCAATTGAAAGAGAATTATTCTTTTGCAACATGCTGGTGCATATCATCATTTTTTCAAACCTAAGAGAGTATTTAGCACACAAAGAAGCCATTACACTATAGTGCAAAACTCACTGACATTTGAAAATAAATATTTCAGTGGAATGGGGTATAACTTCCATTGTTTGATGTAATTCTGCACAGATCAGTTGGGAATGTTATATTATTTGCCAAGACAGTTTAAAAAAAGATATGTGCAGAATGATGAACAGATACCCAACTTCATTGTTGCTGTTGCCTTGATCCAACAAAATATATATTTTTTTCTGCCCAGGAAATACATATGAGATATGAGAAGGCTGTTGCAATTTTGCTTTGAAGCTGAAATAGAAAATATTGACTCCCTGGAGAAGATCTGTATCTAGGAAGGAAAGAAAGGCTGTTCTACTGTTGGGCTATATACTTCAGACAGCAGATGCAAGGATGCAAGTAATAACTGGGATGGGATGAAATGGGGGCTGTTTGAACAACTGTGTGTGCAATCCTTGCACAGGTTCAGATGTCAGGTGCCTTCATTTTTAACTAGAAAAATACATAAAATCTCTTTCTCAATGCACATGTGTGAATTGATTTTATTTAGGTTCATTTATTGCTCTGCCACAGGAAACAATTAGTACAGAAGTCCTTCCGTGACAGCAACATATAACACTGTAACTGCCTTGTTTCTTTGCCTCTAGTGGGTTCAGGTCAAGCTGTGAACAAAGGACATGTGATGATAAATAGAGAAGTTGCCACTCTATTTCATACTACACTTTGTTGACATGTACATAAAAAATTTCAGAATGTTGTTGACATTTCCTAATGCTCAATGACTTCCAGCTTTCTAGCTATGGGTTCAGAACTGCCCTCACATTACTAAAGTGCTTTCCTTGTTATGTGCTTGGAAACAGTAATTACTGCAAAATGTGCTGGTTAGAAAATGATTCTTTTCTATTAATTTCTCTAACTTCCAGTATGTTTTCCATTATAATTTCAGTCTGTTCTGACTTTACTGCTTCCTTAGAATTCACTGGGGTTGCTTTCAGCATGATACTTTATTCCTCCATTTTTGCTAAATGTGACTTTTTATGAGAAATTTTAATCATATTTTAATTATATATGCTCCACCATGGGGTATAGTACATGCAGAATGAAATTTGTAAATTAAAAAAAAATAATTTATGGGCTAATTACAAGTTAAGATAA
>NW_024098501.1:0-4581 GCF_016545835.1 Crotalus tigris | reverse complement strand
AAATCATCCAGATGCCCCAAACTCTATGGTCTCCCCAAGATACACAAGGAAGGAACCCCACTCAGACCTATAGTCAGCTCCATAGGCTCACCTCTACAAAACCTAGCCAAATTTCTCGCCAAACAACTAAAGCCCTATGCAGAATCCATTACCTCACACGTAAAAAACTCATTCCAGTTTATAGAGATCATAAAGAAACAAAACTTACAGCCCAGCGACCTACTAGTGAGCTTCGATGTCATATCCCTCTTCACCCAAGTGCCTATCAAAGAAGCCTTGACAGCTATCCAAAACAAATATAACCCCCCTAAACACATCTTAGATCTGACCAACCACTGCCTATCCAACACATACTTCATCTATAATGGACAAAAATACATACAAACAGAAGGAGCACCCATGGGATCACCCCTCTCACCTGTCATTGCAAACCTCTACATGAACACTTTGAAACCAAGCTCTAGAAAAAATCTGATCACAAAAACCCCAAAAACTTGGCTCAGATACGTAAGACGACACCTTCATAATCTGGCACAAGGGAAAGAAAAAACTGGACAACTTCCTCACACACCAACAGCCTACACCCCAAAATACAGTTCACCATGGAAACAGAAATAACAACCAAACTTCCACTTCTGGATGTCTTAGTCTACAAGAAATCCAATGGCTCCTAGGTACACCCATCTACCAGAAGAAAACACACACAAAAGCTATCTGTGCACGCTCTCTCACCCACCACCCAGCACAGATCAAACTCTGTAGCAAGACACATCAGTCTCCAGAACAAAACGCTTAGCTGGACGAACAAAAACAAACACCTTAAAGCCCAGAAGACTACACACTCTCACCAATGTACTAAACATCAATGGATTCCATAGAAATAAGATTACAAACCTAATCCAAAAAGAAACCCCCACTAAAATCCAAGACAAAGAACAAGAAAACGGCAAAGCCATCCTACCATACATAAAAGGCATCACAGACAGAATCAGTAAGATCCTCCATAAACACAACATCAAAACAGCATTCTGCACAAACAGAAAAATATCCACCATCCTTAGAAACCCCAAAGATAAAATTGAATTAGAAAATCAAGGAGTATACAAAATCCCATGCACCACTTGTCCCACCACATACATCGGACCAACCAACAGAAGAATAAGTGCACGCATTGAAGAACATAAGAACTCAGTCAAAAAAGAGGACCCAACATCTTCCCTGGTCCAACACCTTAAAGCCACAGGACATGAAATTGACTTTAAAAATACCAGAACCATTGCCAAAAGTGAACATTTTAATAACAGAATAATCAGAGAAGCCATCGAGATAGAAAAACGCCCACACGGCATGAACAAGCGAGATGATACCTCCCGCCTACCAGCCATTTGGACACCCGCCCTTATTGACAAACGACTCCCTAACACAAAAAATGATACCAGACCCACACACTCACACACACACACAAACAGGAGGCTCACCGCACAAAGCATGCCATGCAAGAAAACAAAACCAAAGGACCAACACTGACTATGAGGCAACGACCAAATACCAGAAGCCAACCACAGCTGCATTCATTAGCCACTGTTTAAAACCCACACCCCAATCCATACAATGAAAGCAAACTGACACCATCATGAAGCGGAAGCACGGACCACGAAACGCGAAGAAGCCACAAGGAATATGGCAGGGACCAGACCAACATCTTGAAATCCCTCTGCAACTAAGACTAAACTCTGAGCACAAACAAAACAGGAACACTCCCCCAGCAATCAGAGCACAGGCAACCCCACAGCCAATCAGAGCACAGACCAAAACACCAGCCAATCAGAGCACAGCCAAGCCCCTAACCAATCAGAACACACCTCCACCCAATCAGAACACAGCCAAGCTCCCATCCAATCAGTTCATACACCCACTGGCAGTTAAAAGGAAGAAACAGCTAAGACCACACATTGCTGCTCGAGGCACGAAGCTGAAAGCACCAGCCTGAAGATGACGAATGGGACTTCGTCGAAACGTCGCCAAGACACTCCCAATTTTACGTGGGAGAAAACCCGAACAAAACAAAAAAGAAACCCCTACATACAAATTACACCGCGAAAATAACCTCAGAATAAAAGGCATATAATAATTATATATAGATTATATTATATAGTATCTATATATATATATAAACAAGGAACATATATGTATATATATATATATTAAACGTCGCAATCAGATAAAAATAAAGAGCTCTGGGATGTAAGATAAAAGGCTTTTTTTAATTAATTGCTGAGCTTTCGTTAACAACCTGTTAACATCATCAGAGCAAAGGGCTAAATGAGAAGGGGGAGTATGTGCATAAATTTACATAACAGTTGAAAAAAAACGGTTGCAGTGAGGCATGTGCACATAATATGCTTAAGAAGCTCTTAAAGGCATAGAGCAGTCAGTCTCAAGACTATTTTAAAAGTCGCGCTTCTCAGCTGTTTGGCGCGTAGATCCAGCATGCCTTTTAGCCAGCCTCTTGGATTGTATAGTTTGTTTGGTGTAGGGTTGTTGTGTGTGTGTCGATTGTTGGGTACGGTTATTTGGAATGTTTATGTGTGTTTGTTTGTAATGCTTATTAGTTGTGGGTGGTTTTGTGGTGTTTGGGAATTGGGCTGTAATATTTTGTTCCATTGAATGTGATAAGTCATATTTCATTGCAGGGGGGAGTTTTGGTCTTAGTCTTAATATTCTGTTATTACTTAGGTGTAGTGTGTGTGTGTTTTGTTGTGTGTGAGTATCTTGTGAGGTTGCAGGATTTATGTTTTGGATGTTTGTGTCCTGGATGTTGTGGTCAGGGGGGTTGTTGTTTCTGTGTGTGAGAATATCAGAACATGGTGTGTTGGTTGTGTGAGTTGTCATGGTTGTGTTAGAATTATATTCTTTAATTAGGTTTGATGAAAAGGATTGTGTTGTAGAAAGGATATCTATTGTGTTGGTTTGGGGTTTGATAAGTGGGTGAGGTGGTGTTTTTGTGTTATTATTGGTTGGGTTGAAGTGTTTAGATATTTTATGTTTTTATAAATGACTTTTTAGGGTTTGGTAAGGAGGTAGTAGGTCTATGTGTCTATTAATAGAATGACAGTCTGAAAACCAAGCTTCTTTTAAAAGACGGCCTTCTTTGGTAGAATCATGAGCAATGACTTCTGCTCCTTTAAAGTTGAAAGTGTGGCCATGCTCAGCTATATGGGTCCAGACCTGGGAGCGTTGTTCTTGTCTTCTTACTGCCAAAACATGCTCATGTATTCTGGTTTTAAGTCTTTTTGATGTTTCTCCAATGTAGTTACATTGGCATGTGTTGCAGTTGATCTTGTATACGATGGAGGACAAATCACTGATTGGTAATGGTTCTTTGGGTCGCATCAACTGGGAATGTAACATTTGGTTGGGTTTATGTGCTATGTTGATATTGTATGGGGCAAGGATCCTGGCAGTCCATACCTGGGATTCCAATATTCAAAATTGATATGAGAAAGCAAGATCTGTACACTGTCTTCTTTGTTTGGGTGAGTTGAGGTGCTCCTTCCATTTCTTAAACTTTTCAGTTGGATGGTAAATGAACGTTTCTCTTTCAGTTCTGTATCTGATGCTAATTTTTTCCTTTTGTTTTACACTCTGTAATTCAGACAGACCCATCTCCTAAGAGTAATCCTATTTTTATCACTTATGTTCTAAACTATCTCAAGTCTGGACAAACTACTGAGATAAATTATGCACTCAAAACATGATTTAAGAATCACCAAGGAATAGCACAAACATTCATAGCTTGAGTCTGCCTAATATAGGAGCCCCTATGTGTTTGCATTTTTGTTAATTAACTCCTGGAAAGAGACAAAGAGAAAGGTAATGGGCACTGCCAATAAATGCTGGTGTCTAATCCGTGATGCCAAGTTACTTTTTTGATGCTGTGCAGAACTGGTCCCATTTCTGTTCCTGGAAAAAGTGCAGAGACAGGAAAGAAATGCATAAATGTTGTTTCACAACAATCATCTTAAAGATATTTGCAAAAAGAAACAAACAGAGCAATTAGTTCAAATGATGTTTTGATGTGAGATAAGTGTGTATGTTTATGTTTTAGGATGGAACTATTTAATTTGCTGTCCAATTATGCTTAAGAATTGCATCCCATTT
Source organism: Crotalus tigris (assembly GCF_016545835.1). Taxonomy (NCBI): domain Eukaryota; kingdom Metazoa; phylum Chordata; class Lepidosauria; order Squamata; family Viperidae; genus Crotalus; species Crotalus tigris. The sequence goes on along the minus strand of NW_024098501.1, from coordinate 420 downwards.
TCTGCATTTCATTGACAGAAATCTATGCCTACATAATGGCAATAATTTGAATGGATAGTAGGGAAATCCTTTGGTATGTTCTGACTTGCATTAATGGTCCAATCTGAACTTCTTAGCTGTTATTTAAAATATACCTGTTTTCTAATTCAAGAAAAAGAATCACACAGATTCTTTGTTGGTATTAGAACACTAATGCATAGATGAGCCAAGATATTATTTTTATGGTTAGAGAAGGCTTTGTTGCTAAGGGAAGATGGTAATGGAACGATTTGTGTTGTGAATAGCAAAAAAATGGAAATTCCACTAAGGATCTATTTAGGGTGAGGCTGCCCTGCATTCTTTGGCTGAATATAATGTGAGCTTACTAGTAACGTTTTGGTGATTACTGAATATTTTACTTCTAAGTAAAAAAATTGGTCA